>NC_079223.1:49345302-49502802 GCF_029633865.1 Lampris incognitus | reverse complement strand
TATATATATATATATATATGTGTGTGTGTGTGTGTGTAATGTATATGTATATGTATAATATTCAGATGTGTACTTGAAAAGACATAAAGCAGGATGGGATCGGAGGCGGTGTGCTCGGTGCAGGCTCGGTGCAGACTCGGACGGGGCATCATGCCAGACCAGACTGAACCGCCTGCTGCTTGCAGGGCCTTGCCGGGTGTGGCTCTGCAGGAACTCAACACACCTGCCGGGTGACTGCAGTCTGGACACTTCGACGTGTCACCACATCGTCAGCCATGAGAGGCGCCGTCACGTCCACTTGAAGTGCTCTGCTTTTCATGTGCGGGCCAGAGTCCTGGCCAGAGAGGGCGTCGTCATACAGTCTGGTCGTTCAGGTGTTCAGTGTTACTCGTTCTCTAAGTGGTTTTGTGAGGACTCTGTCTTAATACCAGTTTTCTGTTTCGACACAGTCTTCAGTTTGTGGCATTCATGTCTTGAAGATGCAGTACTGACTTGTTCGTCTGTGATTTTAACAGCAGAAAGAGTTTTGTTGTTGTTGCTGTTTTACAGTTTCTGTCCCTCCCACAGGCTGAGACTCAAGGACGGGGCCCTGGGAGGAGGGAGGGAGGGAGGGAGGCTTGAGAAAGCTTTGGGCCCTACGCAGGCTGCTGGCAGGGACGACTTGCGTGTTAGACGCAGTCGCAGGGGGTGGGCTCGGGGTTGAGGGTGCCGGCCTACCGTCTTTCTTCTCTGCGTCCTTGTGCGAGGTTTTCAGGCTCCACGGCCGTCACGCGACGACGTAGAAAGGCCGGGAGCATGGCAAGACATACTGGAGTTACTGTAGAATAATATAAATGAAAATAAGAAATGTACCTTCAAAATTTTATTTTATTGTAAATTATTCATTCTGTAATTAATAGATAATTAGTATATCTGGAACACGATGAACGAATGAGTGAATGTATTTGAGGGGCGATGAATCAGTCCAAGCCCTGTGGTGCTGTTATTGTGAAAAACCTTGACATTTGTGAAAACTATGTGGTCCAAATGTGCATATATATGACGTCTATGGCTGCAGACGGGAGCCGGATGTGTGTCCTTTCTTCCTTTTGTAATACATGTTGCTCTGGTGAAGTTATGCCGATGGAGTTGTGCTACATTTCATTACGGACACACCTCCTGCAGAGGCTGGACCGCCGTCTGTCTCCCTGCCAAGTCTCCGTGCTGCTGTGCGGTCAACTCACCAGGCCTTCTCCGAACACGGCAGAAACAAGCCGAGCACCCACCCCCTAGTTCAGCTCACACGCTGCTGCAGCCAGGGGGCGCAAGGACGGAGACAGGGCCACTCGCTTTCAGATAGCAGAAGGTCTTCATGAGGCACCTAAATGAGAATGTAGGCTGAATTAACAAGAACGTACGCTGAATCAACAAGGAGAATGTAGGATGAATTAACAAGGAGAATGGAGAATGTAGGCTGAATCAACAAGGAGAATGTAGGCTGAATAAACAAGGAGAATGTAGGCTGAATCAACAAGGAGAATGTAGGCTGAATTAACAAGAACGTACACTGAATCAACAAGGAGAATGTAGGCTGAATCAACAAGGAGAATGTAGGCTGAATTAACAAGGAGAATGGAGAATGTAGGCTGAATCAACAAGGAGAATGTAGGATGAATTAACAAGGAGAATGGAGAATGTAGGCTGAATCAACAAGGAGAATGTAGGCTGAATAAACAAGGAGAATGTAGGCTGAATCAACAAGGAGAATGTAGGCTGAATTAACAAGGAGAACATACGATGAATCAAGGAGAATGTCTGATGAATTAACAAGAAGAATGTAAGATGAATTAACGAGGAGAATGGAGAATGTAGGCTGAATCAACAAGGAATGTAGGCCAAATGAACAAGGAGAACGTACGCGGAATTAACAAGAAGAATGTAGAATGAATTAACAAGAAGAATATAGGATGAATTAACGAGGAGAATGGAGAATGTAGGCTGAATTAACGAGTAGAATGGAGAATGTAGGCTGAATTAACAAGGAGAAGGTAGCCTAATTAACAAGGAGAATGTAGGCTGAATCAACAAGGAGAATGTAGGCTGAATTAACAAGGAGAACGTACGATAAATCAACAAGGAGAATGTCTGATGAATTAACAAGAAGAATGTAAGATGAATTAACGAGGAGAATGGAGAATGTAGGCTGAATCAACAAGGAGAATGTAGGATGAATTAACAAGGAGAATGGAGAATGTAGGCTGAATCAACAAGGAGAATGTAGGCTGAATAAACAAGGAGAATGTAGGCTGAATCAACAAGGAGAATGTAGGCTGAATTAACAAGGAGAACGTACGATGAATCAACAAGGAGAATGTCTGATGAATTAACAAGAAGAATGTAAGATGAATTAACGAGGAGAATGGAGAATGTAGGCTGAATCAACAAGGAGAATGTAGGCCAAATGAACAAGGAGAACGTACGCGGAATTAACAAGAAGAATGTAGGATGAATTAACAAGAAGAATATAGGATGAATTAATGAGGAGAATGGAGAGTGTAGGCTGAATTAACGAGTAGAATGGAGAATGTAGGCTGAATTAACAAGGAGAAGGTAGCCTAATTAACAAGGAGAATGAAGGTTGAATCAACAAGGAGAATGAAGGCGAAATTAACAAGGAGAATGTAAGCTAATTAACAAGGAGAATGTAGGCTGAATCAACAAGAAGAATGTAGGCTGAATCAACAAGAAGAATGTAGGCCAAATTAACAAGGCGGATGAAGCCTGAATTAACAAGGAGAATGTAGGCTGAATTAACAAGGAGAATGAAAGCTGAATTAACAAGGAGAATGTAGGCTGAATTAACACGGAGAATGAAGGCTGAATTAACAAGGAGAACAAAGGTAGAATCGACAAGAAGAATATAGGCTGAATTAATGAGGAGAATGGAGAGTGTAGGCTGAATTAACGAGTAGAATGGAGAATGTAGGCTGAATTAACAAGGAGAAGGTAGCCTAATTAACAAGGAGAATGAAGGTTGAATCAACAAGGAGAATGAAGGCGAAATTAACAAGGAGAATGTAAGCTAATTAACAAGGAGAATGTAGGCTGAATCAACAAGAAGAATGTAGGCCAAATTAACAAGGCGGATGAAGCCTGAATTAACAAGGAGAATGTAGGCTGAATTAACAAGGAGTATGAAAGCTGAATTAACAAGGAGAATGTAGGCTGAATTAACACGGAGAATGAAGGCTGAATTAACAAGGAGAACAAAGGTAGAATCGACAAGAAGAATATAGGCTGAATTAACAAGGAGAATGTCGACTGAATTAACAAGGAGAATGTAGGCCGAATCAATAAGAGAACTGTAGGCTGAATTAACAAGGAGAATGTAGGCTGAATTAACAAGGAGAATTAAAGCCGAATTAACAAGAAGAATTTGGGCTGAATTAACAAGGAGAATGAAGGCCGAATTAACCAGAAGAGTGTAGGCTGAATTAACAAGAAGAATGAAGGCCGAATTAAAAAGGAAAATGTAGGCTGAATTAACAAGGACAATGAAAGCCGAATTAACAAGGAGAATGTAGGCCGAATTAACAAGGAGAATGTAGGCCGAATTAACAAGGAGAATGTAGGCCGAATTAACAAGGAGAATGTAGGTTAATTAACAAGGAGAATGTAGGATGATTTAACAAGGAGAATGAAGGCCAAATTAACAAGGAGAAAGTAGTCCGAATTAACAAGGAGAACAAAGGTTGAATCGACAAGAAGAATGTAGGATGAATTAACAAGGAGAATGTAGGCAAATTAACAAGGAGAATGTATGCTGAATTAACAAGGAGAATGAACGCCAAACTAACAAGGAAAATGTAGGCTAAATTAAAAAGGAGAATGTAGGCTGAATCAACAAGGACAATGTAGACTGAATTAACAAGGATAATGTAGGCTGAATTAACAAGGAGAATGAAAGCCGAATTAACAAGGAGAATGTAGACTGAATTAACAAGGAGAACATACACTGAATCAACAAGAAGAAAGTAGGCTGAATTTACAAGGAGAATGTAGGATGAATTAACAAGGAGAATGTAGGATGAATTAACTAGGAGAATGTAGGCTGAATTTTCAAGGAGGATGTAGACTGAATTAACAAGGAGAACGTACACTGAATCAACAAGAAGAATGTAGGCTGAATTAAAAAAGAGAATGTAGGATGAATTAACAAGCTGAATGTAGGCTGAATTAACAAGCAGTATGAAGGCCAAATTAACAAGGAGAATGTTGGCTGAATTAACGAGGACAATGTAGCCTGAATTAACAAGGACAATGCAGGCCAATTAACAAGGAGAATGTAGGCCAAATTAACAAGGAGTATGTAGGCTGAATTAACAAGGACAATGATGGCTGAATGAACAACAAGAATGTTGGCTGAATTATCAAGGAGAATGAAGGCTAAACTAACAAGGAGAATGAAGGCTGAATTAACAAGGAGAACGTACACTGAATCAACAAGAAGAAAGTAGGCTGAATTAACAAGGAGGATGAAGGCCGAATTAACAAGAATGTAGGCTGAATTTACAAGGAGGATGCAGACTGAATTAACAAGGAGAACGTACACTGAATCAAAAAGAAGAATGTAGGCGGAATTAAAAAGGAGAATGAAAGCCGAGTTAACAAGGAGAATGTAGGCTGAATTAACAAGTAGAATGTAGGCCGAATTAACAAGGAGAATATAGGCCGAATTAACAAGAAGAATGTAGGCTGATTTAAAAAGGAGAATGAAGGCCGAATTAACAAGGAGAATGTAGACTGAATTAACAAGGAGAACGTACACTGAATCAACAAAGAGGATGAAGGCCGAATTAACAAGAATGTAGCCTGAATTAACAAGGAGAACATAGGCTGAATCAACAAGAAGAATGTAGGCTGGATTAAAAAGGAGAATGTAGGATGAATTAACAAGCTGAATGTAGGCTGAATTAACAAGGAGTATTAAGGCCAAATTAACAAGGAGAATGTTGGCTGAATTAACGAGGACAATGTAGGCTGAATTAACAAGGAGAACATAGGCTGAATCAACAAGAAGAATGTAGGCTGGATTAAAAAGGAGAATGAAAGCCGAATTAAGAAGGAGAATGTAGGCTGAATTAAGAAGGAGAATGTAGGATGAATTAACAAGGAGAATGTAGGCTGAATTAACAAGGAGTATGAAGGCCAAATTAAGAAAGAGAATGTAGGCTGAATTAACTAGGAGAATGTAGGCCGAATTAACAAGGAGAATGTAGGCTGAATTAACAAGGAGAATGAAGGCCGAATTAACAAGGAGAATGTAGGCTGAATTAACAAGGAGAACATAGGCTGAATCAACAATAAGAATGTAGGCTGGATTAAAAAGGAGATTGAAAGCCGAGTTAACAAGGAGAATGTAGGCTGAATTAACAAATAGAATGTAGGCCGAATCAACAAGGAGAATGTAGGCTTAATTAACAATGAGGATGAAGGCCGAATTAACAAGAAGAATGTAGGCTGGTTTAACAAGGAGAATGAAGGCCGAATTAACAAGGAGAATGTAGGATGAATTATCAAGGAGAATGTAGGCTGAATTAACAAGGAGTATGAAGGCCACATTAAGATGGAGAATGTAGGCTGAATTAACTAGGAGAATGAAAGCCGAATTAACAAGGAGAATGTAGGCTGAATTTACAAGGAGGATGTAGCCTGAATTAACAAGGAGAACGTACACTGAATCAAAAAGAAGAAAGTAGGCGGAATTAAAAAGGAGAATGAAAGCCGAGTTAACAAGGAGAATGTAGGCTGAATTAACAAGTAGAATGTAGGCCGAATTAACAAGGAGAATATAGGCCGAATTAACAAGAAGAATGTAGGCTGATTAAAAAAGGAGAATGAAGGCCGAATTAACAAGGAGAATGTAGGCTGAGTCAACAAGGAGAATGCAGGCCAAATTAACAAGGAGAATGAAGGCCAAATTAACAAGGAGTATGTAGGCTGAATTAACAAGGACAATGATGGCTGAATGAACAACAAGAATGTTGGCTGAATTAACAAAGAGAACGAAGGCTTAACTAACAAGGAGAATGAAGGCTGAATTAACAAGGAGAACATAGGCTGAATGAACAAGAAGAATGTAGGCCAAATTAACAAGGAGAATGTGGGCTGAATTAACATTACAATGCAGGCTGAATCGACAAAAAGAATGTAGGCTGAATTAACAAAGAGAATGTAGGCTGAATCAACAAGGAGAATGTAGGCTGAATCAACAAGGAGAATGTAGGCTGAATTAAAAAGCAAATTGAAAGCCGAGTTAACAAGGAGAATGAAGGCTGAATTAACAAGTAGAATGTAGGCCGAATCAACAAGGAGAATGTAGGCTTAATTAACAATGAGGATGAAGGCCGAATTAACAAGAAGAATGTAGGCTGGTTTAACAAGGAGAATGAAGGCCGAATTAACAAGGAGAATGTAGGATGAATTATCAAGGAGAATGTAGGCTGAATTAACAAGGAGTATGAAGGCCATATTAAGATGGAGAATGTAGGCTGAATTAACTAGGAGAATGAAAGCCGAATTAACAAGGAGAATGTAGGCCGAATTAACAAGGAGAATGTAGGCTGAATTAAAAAAGAGGATGAAGGCCGAATTAACAAGAATGTAGGCTGAATTAACAAGGAGAACATAGGCTGAATCAACAAGAAGAATGTAGGCTGGATTAAAAAGGAGAATGTAGGATGAATTAACAAGCTGAATGTAGGCTGAATTAACAAGGTGTATGAAGGCTAAATTAACAAGGAGGATATTGGCTGAATTAACGAGGACAATGTAGGCTGAATTAACAAGGAGAATGTTGGCTGAGTCAACAAGGAGAATGCAGGCCAAATTAACAAGGAGAATGTAGGCCAAATTAACAAGGAGTATGTAGGCTGAATTAACAAGGACAATGATGGCTGAATGAACAACAAGAATGTTGGCTGAATTATCAAAGAGAATGATGGCCGAATTAACAAGGAGAAAGTAGGCTGAATTATCAAGGAGAACGAAGGCTTAACTAACAAGGAGAATGTAGGCCAAATTAACAGGGAGAATGTAGGCTGAATTAACATTACAATGCAGACTGAATCGACAAAAAGAATGTAGGCTGAATTAACAAAGAGAATGTAGGCTGAATTAAAAAGCAGATTGAAAGCCGAGTTAACAAGGAGAATGAAGGCTGAATTAACAAGTAGAATGTAGGCCGAATTAACAAGGAGAATGTAGGCTTAATTAACAATGAGCATGAAGGCCGAATTAACAAGAAGAATGTAGGCTGAATTAACAAGAAGAATGAAGGCCGAATTAACAAGGAGAACGTAGGATGAATTAACAAGGAGAATGTAGGCTGAATTAACAAGGAGTATGAAGGCCACATTAAGAAGGAGAATGTAGGCTGAATTAACTAGGAGAATGAAAGCCGAGTTAACAAGGAGAATGTAGGCTGAATGAACAAGTAGAATGTAGGCCGAATTAACAAGGAGAATGTAGGCTGAATTAACAAGGAGGATGAAGGCCGAATTAACAAGAATGTAGGCTGAATTAACAAGGAGAACATAGGCTGAATCAACAAGAAGAATGTAGGCTGGATTAAAAAGGAGAATGAAAGCCGAATTAAGAAGGAGAATGTAGGCTGAATTAAGAAGGAGAATGTAGGATGAAGTAACAAGGAGAATGTAGGCTGAATTAACAAGGAGTATGAAGGCCAACTTAAGAAAGAGAATGTAGGCTGAATTAACTAGGAGAATGTAGGCCGAATTAACAAGGAGAATGTAGGCTGAATTAACAAGGAGAATGAAGGCCGAATTAACAAGGAGAATGTAGGCTGAATTAACAGGAGAACGTACACTGAATCAACAAGGAGGATGAAGGCCGAATTAACAAGAATGTAGCCTGAATTAACAAGGAGAACATAGGCTGAATCAACAATAAGAATGTTGGCTGGATTAAAAAGGAGAATGAAAGCCGAATTAAGAAGGAGAATGTAGGCTGAATTAACAAGGAGAATGTAGGCTGAATTAACAAGGAGAATGTAGGTGAAATTAACAAGGAGAATGTAGGCTGAATTAACAAAGAGAATGTAGGCCGAATTAGCAAAGAGAATGTAAGTTGAATTAACAAGGAGTATGTAGGCGACATTAACAAGGAGAATGTAGGTTGAATTAACAAGGAGAATGTAGGTTGAATTAACAAGGAGAATGTAGGCTGAATTAACGAGGAGAATGTAGGTTGAATTAACAAGAAGATTCCACAATTATTCAGACGGATTGTCCTGAGCATGTGGCTGACCGTGAGAGACCCTTACACAAAATGCAGTAAAATCAAATTTGTGGAAGTAAAAGCGTTTGGTGTGAACCGCTGGCTCAGACAAGCCCAGGTCGGCGGTGTCTCTGGTCAGCCCAGCGTCCTTCAACCTCGAAGAAACACACCAGTCCTTTTCAATAGCTGTTGTTTTTCTTTCTTTTCCTCATCCAGAGAAGGCCATCTTTCCTTGAAAAAAAAAAAGAAGACCTGAGTCCTCCTGGTTTTGCAGTCCCACAAGAGGAACAGTGTCTAGAAGTACAATTTTGGATCAGTCACCATTATAAATTGTCAGAAATACTTTATTCATCCCCGAGGGGAAACTGGGTAAATCTGTGAAATAGTGATAATGTGATAATCTAAAGGAAAGAAACAAGTGAAAACCTGAGCTGAGGATAACAAGACTGCTCCATGTTGTCTAATGGTACTGTCTCCCACTGACAAATCTCACAAGATCTGGTTTCGGGGGATCCAGATATTTTACGGTAAGAGCAGCTTGTCGAACACAGCGTCACAGTAGACTTGATTTGTGAACATCTCCACCCATCATCTACAGCTACGGTGTTTGGAAACTCTGAGATGAAATGAAGGCACAAGACGCCATACCACACGTTAGCAGCAGGAAGCCAGGAGCTTGCACAGGCGCTAACCATCTAGTTAGCTATTCATTAATATTGACATATATTGTCATGCCTGCTTTTCAGAGAGAAGACAAGTCTCTTCTGCCAGAGTGTTTCAGAGGGTAAATGTAGAGACAGCCCAGTAAACCATTGAAGCTGCGGGGCTTTTGTCCATCGGCCCCGAGCGCCAAGGCAAAGAACTCAGGCTTTCCTATCGTGTGTGTGTGTGTGTGTGTGTGTGTGTGTGTGTGTGTGTGTGTGTGTGTTGTGTGGAATCTCCCTGCACACAAAAAATTGGTCACATTTACGCCTCCTCACCCCTCCCCCCTCCACCCCAGTCCTGCTCCTCACACACTCCCATTCTTTCCCTTTTCCCCAGGTCCAATTAAAAGGAAGGTCGGCGAGGTTTTTGTAAGTTCGGGGTTAGGAGTGTGTGTATGTGTGTGTGGGGGGGCTCTTGTGGCTCTAGACCACCAACACATTTCTCTTCTGTCACATGGTCCTGCATTTAAGCTCAGGCCTTGGTCGGTAAAGAAAGACTACTTCCTGTCCTTTTTTTGCCGTCTGTTTTATGCACTTCCTTCCTTTCTGTTGTACAGCCGTGGAGGACAGGCTCCCAACAGGCGCTATAATGGCTCTTAGCGAAGAGGTAACACATACAGTGGATGCAATGGTAAATGTGATGGACCAAGCTACAGGATCGCTGTCTGGGCCTCCAGCAGCTGTGAGAAGCTTGCATATCTTAGGCACTTGACGCCACAGAACAAGAGTGTTTATTGGCATTTTCCACCTTTGTTCGATAGCGAATAGCGATAGTGGAGAGAGGGCCAGGAAAGAGAGAGGGGATGACATGCAGCAAAGGGCCTGGGCACGATGCCAACCCAGGCCGCTGTGGCAAGGACTCAGCCTTCTGTGGGATGTGCTCTACCAGGTGAGCCAGCGGGGCGCCCCCACACAGAACAGTTAAGGCTGTGATGCAACCAAATGATGTAGAGAGAAAGAAAACCCACAAAGCACCTCCCTCCCTCCCCACAAAGCACCTCCCTCCCTCCCCACAAAGCACCTCACTCCCTCCCCACAAAGCACCTCCCTCCCTCCCCACAAAGCACCTCACTCCCTCCCCACAAAGCACCTCACTCCCTTCCCAGAAAGCACCTCCTCCCTCCCCACAAAACACCTCCCTCCCTCCCCACAAAGCACCTCCCTCCCTCCCTCCCCACAAAGCACCTCACTCCCCCCCCCCCACAAAGCACCTCACTCCCTCCCCACAATGCACCTCCCTCCCTCCCCAGAAAGCACCTCACTCCCTCCCCAGAAAGCACCTCACTCCCTCCCCAGAAAGCACCTCCCTCCCTTCCCAGAAAGCACCTCCCTCCCTCCCCACAAAGCACCTCCCTCCCTCCCCAGAAAGCACCTCACTCCCTTCCCAGAAAGCACCTCACTCCCTCCCCACAATGCACCTCCCTCCCTCCCCACAAAGTACCTCCTTCCCTCCCCACAAAGCACCTCCCTTCCTCCCCAGAAAGCACCTCACTCCCTCCCCAGAAAGCACCTCACTCCCTTCCCACAAAGCACTACACTCCCTCCCAACAAAGCACCTCACTCCCTCCCCACAAAGCACCTCCCTCCCTCCCCACAAAGCACCTACCTCCCTCCCCACAAAGCACCTCACTCCCTTCCCAGAAAAGTGAATCAGTTCATCTGGACACAGTGTGAAGGGGTGTGAATACTGTCCGGATGCACTGTATGTCAGATATAGTCATACATATATATATACACACACACACACACACACACACACACACACACACACATATATATATATATATATATATATATATATATATATATATATACACATATACATATATATACACACACACACACACATATATATATATATATACACATATACATATATACACACACACACACACACACATATATATATATATATATATATATATATATATATATATATATATATATATATATATATATATATATACAGGATATCGTCAGCTTCTTAAAATAATGACCTAAGTCATATTTAAAAAATTTTCAAAACCACAGAATAAACTGACAGATTTTGTTTCAATTTCAGTTTATTCTGTTTTTTGAAAAACTTGAAAATATGGCTTAGGCCATTATTTCAAAAAGGTGACGATATATATACATACATATATGCACACACACACACACACACACACACACACACACAGAGGATATATATATATATATATATATATATATATATATATATATATATATATATATATATATGGGAAAAAGGTTTTAATGCATTGCAATGCATTAAAACTTTTTCCCACGTGTCTTTGTTGATATATACACACACACACACACACACACACACACACACACACACACACACACACATATACACACATACATACATTGTTCACATACCTTATAAATCTGCATTTAAGGGTCTCTAATTCACCAAACACAATTGTTAATGGGAGGAATTTCCATGCAACACAAGGAAAACTAGCAGACTCCATGTGGTGAAAACATACGGACATATCATGAAACATATTGATCTCTACTGAAAACATACTGACATATCCTGAAAACACACTGATCTATCCTGAAAACACGCTGATCCCTCCTGAAAACATACTTGTCTCTCCTGAAAACATACTGATCTCTCATGAAAATATACTGATCTATACTGAAAACATACTGATCTCTCCTGAAAACATGCTGATCCCTCATGAAAACATACTTGTCTCTCCTGAAAACACACTGAACTATCCTGAAGATATACTGACCTATCCTGAAACATACTGATCTCTTCTGAAAACACATTGATCTCTCCTGAAAACATACTGATCTCTCATGAAAATATACTGATCTATACTGAAAACATACTTGTCTCTCCTGAAAACACACTGATCTATCCTGAAGATATACTGATCTCTTCTGAAAACATACTGATCTCTCCTGAAAACATACTGATCTATCCTGAAAACACACTGATCTCTCCTGAAAACATACTGATCTCTCCTGAAAACACACTGATCTCTCCTGAAAACATACTGATCTATCCTGAAAACATACTGATCTATCCTGAAAACATACTGATCTATCCTGAAGATATACTGATCTATCCTGAAAACATACTGATCTATCCTGAAAACATACTGATCTATCCTGAAAACATACTGATCTATCCTGAAAACATACTGATCTATCCTGAAAACACACTGATCTCTCCTGAAAACATACTGATCTATCCTGAAAACATACTGATCTATCCTGAAAACATACTGATCTATCCTGAAAACACACTGATCTCTCCTGAAAACATACTGATCTATCCTGAAAACATACTGATCTATCCTGAAAACATACTGATCTATACTGAAAACATATTGATCTATCCTGAAAACATAATTGTCTCCCCTGAAAATATACTGATCTATCCTGAAAATACTGCCTGGGTTTCACAATCAGTTTAACTGGCATCCAGAAAAGAGACGTCTCAGCGGCAGTGTGTGGGCTGACATGAGGGATGGACAACACGACACAACACAACACAACACAAGGTCCCATGAAGCCCTTTGAAACCGTCAGTCTAGGCTGGCTTGCAGAGTACAAGTGGGGAAATGTATGTTTGGTTTTGCAACACTAACATACTTGAACAGATATGGAAGGGAATGCCAGTGTTCACTTCCTGTGATATGCTCTGACACAAAGAGTGCAGTATAGTTTATAACTGCAGTCGTCTACAGTCGTGTCCTTCCATACACACTGCATTTTTCTTCTATATTATGTTGAAGGCCATCTAAGTTATGCTCTATAGCCGACTGCCCTGGCAGAATAAACTACTTTGTGCTTGTTGTACTGACATACTATTTCAACTCCAAATGAAACAAACATGTTGACTGCTGACAACAGTTAATATTTACTTTTATTAACAAAAAAAAAGCATAAAACGCCAATATTCTGTGAGCGTTTGTCAAATTCCATTTATGCCATAAGTAAATTTTTTTTGGATGAAAAAAAAAAAGGTTTATGTGCCATAGTTTTATTCACCGGAGCACTGTTTGGGCTTGTTGGATGACAACAATACATACATTATGTTCTTGAATACATGAATGTTATGATTCTAAATTAACCAAATGGCAGTTCTGGGAAATCATCCCCCTTTGAACTCATTGTAAAAGACTCAAGGGAAAAAAGCTGATATTTCTAAAATGAGGGCAGTGCCCTCGTAGGCAGAAGCTCTTCACTTGCATTAATTTGCCATTTTTTGCACACAGCCTGAAACGTTTGGATGAGCTCTCGAGGGGCTGCCGTCAGCCTTGCCAAGGCACTACTTACCACTTCACTCTGTAGTGCTTTCTCTACCATCACAGGCCTTTGTGGTATGTGTATCTATGGAAGTGTGTGTGTGTGTGTGTGTGTGTGTGTGTGTGTGTGTGTGTGTGTGTGTGTGTGTGTGTGTGTGTGTGCCCAGTATGTTGGTGGTGCAGGGGGCAGTGGTTCAAAATCATCTTCAGTCACTTACAATCTATTGTGCAGGACATGCTGCGTCAAATGAAACTGGACCAGAGCTTCAAAGATGACAAAACAGCAAGCGGCAGGTTTTTTGGGGGAAAATGTGTGCAATCTTGTCATTTACCTGTCACTCAGTAGTGTTCTCACCAGGGCATTTTGTGTGTGTGTGTGTGTGTGTGTGTGTGTGTGTGTGTGTGTGTGTGTGTGTGTGTGTGTGTGTGTGTGTGTGTGCATGTGTGTGTGTGTGTGTGTGTGTGTGCATGTGTGTGTGTGTGTGTGTGTGTGCATGTGTGTGTGTGTGTGTGTGTGTGTGTGTGTGTGTGTGTGTGTGTGTGTGTGTGTGTGTGTGTGTGAGAGAGAGAGAGCGAGAGAGAGCGAGAGAGCGAGAGAGAGAAGAGAGAAAGAGAAAATGAAGGAAAGAATGTGGCACTTAAAGACTTCATACAAATAGTGTTGTGTTCATATTTCAGAACGACCGGGATTTCACCCCTACCTAAAACGACCATGAGCGGTCAAAATGACGGCTGGTTTTTAAACTTTATATTCCGTCAAGATGAATACCCAGTTGAGATATTAATATTGAGATATTAATATGTATGTCGGTGTAGGGGTGTGTCTGTTAGGAAACTAACTGACACCAAAATTAACATTTTAACAGCTTTAATATTTATCTCTCAATCAATTTAAAATGGCCGCTGTGCAATACTGCGGCGCCTCGGTGGTGGTCATGCTGCGCCTGTAACCAGACATGTTGGACATCATCACACATCAACACAGAGCAATGAACTTCACGAAGGAAATGACGCGACCAACACGCGTCATAAATAGTGACGTGACGCGCATGATCACGCGCAAATTACGAGACGGTCATTTTGACCACTCATGGTCGTTAACGTTTTTGTGCAATTGGTGTAAAACTCGTTTTAATGCAAATATATGCAGTTTCAGGAAGCGGCAGGTTTTTTCCCCCCACAAAGGTAGTGTAACGTGCATGGATAGGTAGACACGTTGGTCCTTGACTAACGGGTCGGACCCTTTAGTCCAGTGGTTCTCAACCTTTTTGGGGTCCTGGACCCCCTGTGTATTTTTGATCTACCCTGGGGACCCCTCCACCTGATCTTGGGGGAGGGGGGTTGCAATTTGATAGAAACAGTAGAAACTGCATTTTAAATTGCATTATAGCATTTATTCACTCTTTGGGGCAAAAATAAGAGCTTTCAGTTGTAACTTAGATATAGTTAACAAAACAGAATTCTTATGCAGTAACTTTCAGATATATGTAACAAAACAGAATATGTATTCAGTAACTTTCAGATATATGTAACAACACAGAATATGTATTCAGTAACTTTCAGATATATGTAACAAAACAGAATATGTATTCAGTAACTTTCAGATATATGTAACAAAACAGAATATGTATTCAGTAACTTTCAGATATATGTAACAAAACAGAATATGTATGCAGTAACTTTCAGATATATGTAACAAAACAGAATATGTATTCAGTAACTTTCAGATAAATGTAACAACACAGAATATGTATTCAGTAACTTTCAGATATATGTAACAAAACAGAATTCTTATGCAGTAACTTTCAGATATATGTAACAAAACAGAATATGTATTCAGTAACTTTCAGATATATGTAACAAAACAGAATATGTTTTCAGTAACTTTCAGATATATGTAACAAAACAGAATATGTATGCAGTAACTTTCAGATATATGTAACAAAACAGAATATGTATGCAGTAACTTTCAGATAAATGTAACAACACAGAATATGTATTCAGTAACTTTCAGATATATGTAACAAAACAGAATATGTATTCAGTAACTTTCAGATATATGTAACAAAACAATATGTATTCAGTAACTTCCAGATATATGTAACAACACAGAATATGTATTCAGTAACTTTCAGATATATGTAACAAAACAGAATTCTATGCAGTAACTTTCAGATATATGTAACAAAACAGAATATGTATTCAGTAACTTTCAGATATATGTAACAAAACAGAATATGTATTCAGTAACTTTCAGATATATGTAACAACACAGAATATGTATTCAGTAACTTTCAGATATATGTAACAAAACAGAATATGTATTCAGTAACTTTCAGATATATGTAACAACAGAATTTTATGCAGTAACTTTTAACAATGCAAACGGGAGCGAGATCTCTTATTAAAATACAATAAATTACACTTGTGAAACAGATGTAATTAGAGAAAAAAGTCCTGTTACCCTTTATAGTTTAGGTAGAGAAAGGTCTCAGTCACATTTGAGTAAAATAATCCTATTTCTATAAATGTCATAGGATCTTTTTTTTAAAGATATTTTATTTTCAAGGACCCCTTGCAATCACACCACGGACCACTAGGGATCCGCGGACCCCCGGTTGAGAAACACTGCTTTAGTCGACTGGTTAACATTGTCGCTTGCGGTGTGGGAGCCACGGGTTCGCGTCCCGGCTGTGGCGACGGTCTCCCGAGCTGCCCCCTACCCCCCCCCCCCCGAATTCGCTATCCAGGGGGCAACCACAGGAACTGCCCCAGCCGAGACGCGAACCCGTAGCTCCCGTGCTCGACTAAAGGGTCCGATCCATTAGCCAAGGGCTAACGTGTCTACTTATCCATGCACGTCACACTATTAAACTTTGAAAATAAACCGCCATAATGACCGTCTTGGTCGTTCTTAAATAAGAGTCAACACATAGCTACCAACTTGCGTCTTCACTTGGAAAAATGACTTGTCTGAACATTAAAATTAAAAATTGGAATGTTTTATTTATTTCTCTATTTTCGATGTGTCTATTATGTCAGACCTTAGTCTGTTATAAGCCGTTTTCTGCACTGCTCCTGCGCCGCTTTTCTGCACTATATATATATGGGCTACTGAACACACGCACATGTGAGTGTAAAGCTGAAACCTACTGTAAAGAAGACAAAGGGCAGGGATAACCTGATTCGATAAACTGATCAATCATTTGAAAGGTAGGACATGATAAACCGCACATACGGTGGACTCAGTGGTGCAAAGCGATATTTGGGTAAGTGCAGGTTTGCGCGTGTGGGAAAGAGAGAGCCAGCGAGAGAGGGGGGGGGGGGCCCGAAGGCAAACTATTGTACCCGGTTATTTTCTTGCCCGGTGCGGGATTCAATACGGGGTGTACTGCACCACAAGGCAACGCCACTAACCGCTCGGCTGAAGGGTCAGACCCGTTAGCTCGGGGCTAACGTGTCTTATTAGTAGTTTACACTAATTTAGTCATGCATACGCGTATGTGAAGCCCCGTAAACCCCAATGCGATGAGCTCAATGGTCTTTTTCTTTCAAAACGTTCAAAACAATGCAACCGCGCAAAGTAATACAGCTCACGCATATTTATTTCTCTACAACTATCGCAAATAATAGAATAATATTTTTCCGAGTTTCTATCAAAGTGCAAATAAACCAACACTGCGCATGCGTCACATAAATGAAGAGGTTTCTTTAAATTGTGTGTCGGCGCACACGTCGGTCTATATGGAGAACAGCCACACTGAATGTCAAACGTCTGCACGGGACATTTCTGCCTCTGGGCACGCGCTCCCCTTCCGCGGTTCTCATTGGTGGAAGGCGGTTGCCTCGCGGTATCATGTGACCGGTCGCTATCACGTGACTGGCGTCTGGTCGTTGCGCTGCGGAGCTGGCGGAGAGCGTCGTCGTCCGGCTCTACGACTCAGTCGCCTCGTCTCTGTCCGCTTAGCAAAAATGGCAACTTTGGTGGCAAACCGAGCGATGGACCTGAACGGCCTAGCCGCAGCGGCGAGGACGCACAGCCAGGCCGTGACCAGAAACTACATCTCCCAGCCCAGGCTAAGTACGTGGCTTCAGCCAGCTAGCTAGCTAGCTAACACCTTAGCGCACGGTTAGCGCTGCGTTAAAATGGCTACGCTAACAAACCCACCGCGATAAACAAGTGTCCGAAAATCGGCGAAATTGATGAAGCTCGCCGTGTGGCGGTCGATCGGCAATCGAGCCGGTGTCTCATTTGTTCTGATGTCATAAATCGAACGGGACGCTAGCCGTTCACAGCCTTAAAGACCTTTTGCTAATCGATTAGCAAAAGGTCTTTTAGGCTGTGAACGGCTAGCGTCAGAGCTAGCGCCCGGGCTGAAGGGGCGAGGTTGGAGGTCGTCGTTAAGCCGGCCCGTTCAACCCGTGGTCTTCCCCCCCGGGGGTGACGGGTCCTGCTTTCAGAACCAGTGTTTGGTGCTGCTCATGCCGGACTGGACCCGGTCGCTGCAGTATGGTGGCCACTGTCCTGCTGATTCACTCACAACCCAGGCCGGCCAGGCCCGGCTGTTAATCCCCCCCGCCAGCTGGCTGAACTCAGCGAGTCGGCCAAATGATCAAGAAGACGGGTATGTTAATGGGGGAGGATTTCTTTGCATAGTGAGCCACCAAACACTCTTAATTTGCGTTAATTTATAAGCTAATTGGCTGGGTTGATATATGTGTGTGTGTGGGGGGGGGGAGTACGCTATGTGGCGACAGATGGGAGATGATGAATCATGTGACAGTCACATGAGAGGCAGCGAAATAAAGGAACTACACGTTTCTGGTGGAGCTGTCTCTAGTCGTAAAGTGCATTTGGTGCTTGCCTTATAAACCCCCTAATATAAGACACAGCGTTCTGGACGCCCTTTAGTGTGTCTGGGGGAAGGCCCAGCACACAGTCACTACTAAAACGAGCAACTACACAACTGGTGGTGATTTGTTAGTGGGTTAGCAATCAATGCGTTACCCAGTTAAAGATTGTATATTTGTTTTAAATACTAACTTACCTTGGCTGTGTTTCTGGCATGAGCATCTAACTTGCTTTTTTTAATGATTTGAGTGAAAATATCGCCACAATATTTAAGGTGCTAAATCAAAGATGAATATGAGGATAAGTAAGGATAGGTTTTTGAAGTAACCAGACTTCCACTTCTCCTACCGACTATATATTCAGTATGCTCAAGTAAAACTTGCTTCCTGGCCCATTGGTGGCTACACGAGCCTCCTTTTAGCCACTCGCATTGAGGAAAATACATGCTTGGCTTTATGGATAAAAAGAGGCATTGACGTAGGTAAGCAAGTTTGTCTAAATAGGGTGTGGTGTTAGTTATTTATGAAAATGGCAGTGACCAGCATTTTGTTGGAATCAAATCCAAGCTACATCAAGGGACGACACGGACGTCTAAACCTGTTTTGACCAGTGTTTTCACCCACTGAAGCGTTTAATTTAAATAGGAATGTATGACCAGGGACGCTGAAGAAGTTTGCCTTCTGAAAAGCAGTCATGACATGATGATTAATGCAAATATCTGTGAAAAGTTTTTTTTTCCTCCTATATTGATTTGTTTGAGCCAGTTCAACTATTAGCCATCATTCATTTTTAACTATGGGTGCATCAAAATCACTTTCAATGGCAATACTGATTCAGGGTACAGATCTATAAGTATTGCCCAATATTGAGTACCAATTCGACCAATTTCCTTTTTGAACATGCAGACTTAGACTATTGATTTGAGATCAGTGGGCAAAATAATGTAGATAAATCTTTTTTTTTCACAATTTAAAAAATACTGGCTTACCTGCCAAAAATGCAGTAAATCAAGCCATTTTGCTTTTATTTATGACATGTTACTCCTGGCCTTTCGTATCACGTTTTAATTTTGGCTAAGGTCTCTGATACTGATATTTTCCCAATATCCAATACCAGAATCGGTGTTGGTGCATCACTAGTTTTAACTAATCATTTAACATATAGACCTACCTGACTGGCGTGTTAACTAATTACAAATCAAATCTACATGTTGTGTAATCTGTGAATTGTCCTACCACAAAATATTAAAATTTATGTAAAAATAAATTGATCTGTCAAAATATGCTTTTTTGCTGTGTAGATGGCAATATATCCAGAATTATGACTAATCACCAATTTAGGCATATAGGCTTCCAATATCTCGTCATCTCACCACCATCCCCTGTAAAAAAATAAAAATCTCAAAAATATTGGTCATTGCATACTAAACAAAAGATTATAATTCACTTTCAAATGTATTGCTTAGCTTTAGATACTGTTAAAACGTTGTCGCTGTGTTGTCTAATTTGTTGACTCAAGTTGCCCAAAAAATGTGTGGATAGGTTGTCAGTTGTAGCCCGTAGAGTGGTGGCTTTCAATGACTATGCAGCGGTGCTGCCTATAGGGATGTAGGCCTACATGAGTTGAATTGAGAGCGTCACAAACAAGTTTGGTGAGTAATGTCGGGTGAGCATGCAGGCCATCCAGGCCTAGGCTTTTTCAGCTTCCTGGAATTGTGTATATGTCGTTGCCATGTGTGGCCACCTACTGTGCTGAAACACAAGGTAATTGCAGTGGATAAATGCCATAACAATGACATATCATCACAGTATCTGGGTGCATCAGACTGCCATCAATTAAATGGATTGGGGATCGCTGTCCATAGTTTATGCCTGCCCATGTCATAAGTCCACTGCCACCCAGGGGCATTCCCTTACATGGCTTATGTTCCACAAATGTCCCATTCACAGTGTCATACATGAGTGCTATCTGCCAGGTTCAGAGGAAGCTGAGATGGCCTATTGCGCTTATATTTTATCAGCCTGGTTTTCTTTCTGCATCAGTTTATAGACCGTTTTTTTTTTTTTTTGTTTTTTTGCAAATGTGGACAGATGAGTCCTAAAGTCTGACATCAGAAAGAAATACAATGTAAAATGTGTTCAGTGAGGCTTGAAAATGTAATGTAAATCCATGCATGTGTTGATAGGTTGTAATATCGAGAGCCCATAAGAAAAATTTCAGGCTTGTTTGATACATATGGGAAAGTTGTTTGTTTTTGTATCACTAAGAGGGTCCATGCAGTCTGCTGGAATGTGAGGCATTCCGTCACATAGACTCAAGTCAGAATGGACTTCTGCAGAGAAGATGGTGGAAAGTAAGCTGTAAGCCAGTGGGTGCAAATTAGACTAACAGTGTCCTTCAATGCAAGAAAAATGTGTTTAAAAAAAGGTTGATGTAATGGCCTGTGATTCCAGTGCTTCAGGTCCTACCTTGTAAAGAGCTGACGTGACATTAGAGAAGCAATCTGGTTGTTTCCGAGTGGTTGAAGTTACAATGGCGGCATTTATGAAATTATCAGTGATGAGCGAATTCTGCTTAAAAGCTGACTTTCATGGACAGATATCGTAGATGTTTGGGCCCTATTATCAATAATCTCCAGAATCATTAGTTTATAATCTTTTTTAGTAGTGATTTATTTTTTTAATAGTGACATGTATTGGCGCAAGTCCATGAATGGATGGCATCTAGCGCTTTACCTGTGCCCCCATCCACAAGGTTGGGCATCCAATGTAAAATTTTGCCAAATCGGTATGTGGATTGACACGACCATACCGGATCAGTCGAGGCTCCATTTGGGATTGGCTGAGGCCCGGGTTAACAACAGTCGCCATTGGTACTGTGCCCTCACAGGCACCGATGAAAACTGTACAATCCGCTGTGGCGACCCCTGAAAAACAAGGAACAAGCTGAAAGAAGAATAATATTTAACTGTTACAATTTCAAATACATAATTAAAGTGTATATATGAGTCCCCTTATGTATGTATATTAGGGGCAGATTCTTCTTTAGGAACATAAGCTTTTCAGCGGTGCCCCGCCATCAGCCTGCTCCTTCTTACATCAATAATAATTGAGGCTGTGCAAAAGAGTCTCTCTCTACACTTGTGCAGGGAGGGAGCACAGAGAAATTTAGCTGCCATGGCTGCCAAGTATGGCAGTCAAGATTGGTTGGCTTTCCAGTAAAGCAAGGGATTGTCCAAACGTGGAATAATTGTCAACTGAGGTAGGTCTGCACTTCAATTTGTGCACTTGTGGTTATCCCAGGGCCAGATAATACCATATGTTCCTCCAGGATTGCATCAAAGATGCTGCCAAGGCTGCTGGTAGTTGTGCCTATGGCCTCCATCCAGGGAGTCCTGTTTGCTGGCTGGTAGGCTGCAGTTTCAGGTGTAGTCTTTAACACTTCCTCCATCTTCCCTACCTCTGCCATTAATGCTTCCTTTACAAGTCTCAAAGTGTCTACATTTGTGACGTACCTGGTGTGATGGAATATATCGAATATTAATAGTCAAATAATTTCTGTAATGTCAAGTTATTTGTCAGCTCTTATACTTGATGTGTGATTTGTTAAAATAGTGAAATTTTAGTCGAAATTCCATACAAGGAGGGAACTTTTCATTGTCTTAATTCCCTGGTCAGCCGCGTTTTCCTGACAGAACACGTTTCAGGACACACACAATGGGGATGACATCAGCTACAGATGCGGAGGAGGCACTCACCTCCCTTGTCATCTCCTCAAAAGGTACCAGAACTGTGGAAGCCTTCTCCAATAGGCCTCGCTGGTTTGCTGTTAGTGTGGCTGGCAGGTCGTATTCAGCCATATACACAGACAGTACCGTTTCTGTGCAATGAGGCTTTCAGTCATGTACCGGGTTCTGTTCCACCTAGTTTGGACGCCCTGCTGCAGATGCTTAGGCTGCATATTTAGCTCTACTTGGATGTCTTCTAACCGTGAATAAGCAAGGGGCAAGTGTTTGAAGTGGCCTACTATTTTTCTCCCTTTGGCCAGTGCGTCACTTACACTGTTCTGCGACAACAGTTCCTCGTGCACACTTAGCTGCAGTGTGTGCACGAGGCATCCTAAACTCACCACGCCAAGTTGATCCATAGCCGTCTTCTTATTTTGTGCATTATCCCTTTAAAAATACATGCACTTTGTTTTTAATCTTCCATTCACGCAGCATTTCCTCAGTGGCTGCCGTAATGGAATTCCCTGTGTGTGTGAGCAACGAAATTCTCGGGCATGCAACACCGCTTTCTTTAAGGTAAAATCCCAGTCTATCCAATGTGTGGTCAGACTCAACAAGGACATTGGACTCGCGTCTGAGCTCCAGATGTCTGTTGTGAAACTAACCATGCCCATATTCTCCAAGAGTTTGGAGAGAAAATTGCAAACTTCATTGTGCATATGAGAGAGTGCCCTTTCTGTTATATAATGGAGACTAGGCAAAGTGTAGCGAGGCTTCGAGGTGCTCAATTAAGCCTTGAAACCCCACATTTTCTATCATCGGAAGGGGTTGGTTGTCCAGGATAATAAACTGAACTAATTTCTCTGTTATCGATTTCGCCTTGTTGCTGTCTGGGGGCAGTTTTTCTTACGTTTTTATTGATTCCATCAATGTCTACTGCTGGGGTGTTTTGCTTTCTTTTTGCAGCCGTTGCATGCAGAAATTCCCGGTGTTGTTCCGTGTGGTGTTTTTCCAAATGCTTAATTAAGTTTGTGGCGTTAAACCGACCAACAGAGCTGCCACCCCTCGAGACATTTGCATTAAAAAATTTGCATTTGGCTGTTGGATTTTTTTTTTTTTTTCCTTGAGGTTGAAATACTTCCACACCACTGACATGACTATTACACAGGTAGTGAACGCTCATACACATGCGACTAACTAGCTACTACGGGTGTTATCACTTGATATGCTGCACTGCTTAACCGGAGGTGCGTGGCACAAGAAGTGCTAATATGAAGAAGAAAGCCAGAAAGAAGACAGTGAAGAAGAAGAAGAAGAAGGTATATCATACAAGCATTTAGGCGATGATTTAAGCTAGATTTCCCCATGGTTTGTATTGGATAGGTCTGAATATTTTTTATCCCCTCAGATATCCGATCCAGCATTCTGGGCCAGTATCGACCTGATACCGATGCCGTGGATCGGATTGGGACATCCCTAAATACATATGTTGTTTTTTTGTGTGACATCATGTCTCATCTAAATCACCTTAATCTGGAATTAAAGGTAGAACCATATTGCTGCAGACATGTATGAGGTGGTTGGAAGCTTTCCGGTCAAAGCTGAACTTTTTGGAGAGAGACATTCATGGGAGAAATTGTACTTTCCACATCTGTGGGATCATTGCGAGAAGAATGAAATGTGGGAGGATCAAACGATGAAGGGTTTCGTGACGAGCCTGGCAGAAAACTTCAAGGAACGATTTGAATGCTCTCCTAAACTCTCATGTGACATCCTCTTCTTCCTTTCTCCTCTTTGGCTGATGGCCAGTGGACTGCAGAGGACAAAAGGCTGAAACCTTCCATAGATGAGGCAACTGTTAAGATGGAGGTCTTGTAGATGGGAACATCTGATTTGCTGAAAGCACAACCCAAGGACGTTGGGGTGAGTGGCTTTTGGATCAACGTGGTTCCTCAAGATGTCTTTGAATGTTCTCATTCATCCAGGTCATGGTTATCCAAACGAGTTGAATCAAGTGCAACTGGACTTGGTATATATCCGTGAAGACATTTCGCCTCTCATCCAAGAGGCTTCCTCAGTTCGTGCCTTTCTGATTAGACCAAGCTAGTCTGACTGGCTGGTGATGAGACTCAGAATTTATCCTCTAGGAGTCGTTGTCAGAGCTATTGATATGCGTGGCTCTTTGTGATCCGATGTTTACCAACGCCCGTCGCTAACAGAGCCATAGATATGAGTGGCTCTTTTGTGTACCAATGTTTTGCCGCGCCTGTTGTTATCGGAGCTATTGATATGTGTGGCTCTCCTGTGCTCCGATGTCCAGCCGCGCCCGTCACCATCGGAGCTATTCATTTGCATTTGTGTGGCAGCGACGGTCGTTGGGGGTGTTTCGACTTCATTATTCAGTGGTCATGAGAGTCGTTGGAGCCGGTAGTGACCGACTGTTGTTCTTGGAGGCTAGGCTTCTTGAGTCTCCTGGGTAGAGCTGAAAGGCAACATTGTAAGTGGGAGATAGACGGTGTCACAGGCCTCCTCCTCTGTTGAGGGATGGTTTTTCCAGTTTCGCATAGATGGCTTCCTTCACCCCTCTTTCAAACCATCTATCGTCTCTGTCCAAAATGTGTACGTTGCTGTCCTTGAAGGAGTGTGTCTTCTCCTTTAGGTGTGGATAGACTGCTGAGTCTTGTCCTGAGGAGTTTGGCCTTCTGTGTTGGGCCATCCGTTTGTATAGTGGTTGTTTGGTTTCTCCTATGTATAGGTCAGTGCAATCCTCATTGCATTGTACAGCATACACCAGATTGCTTTTCCGGGTGTGTGGTACACGGTCTTTGGGATGAACCAGTCTTTGTCGGAGTGTGTTGCTGGGTTTGAAGTATAGCGGGATGCGGTGTTTGTTGAAAATTCTCCTGAGTTTCTCGGAGACCCCAGAAACATACGGGATGACTGTGCTATTCCTTCTGTTCCGAAGGAATAGCACAGTCCTTTCATCTCTACCCAGGAGACTCAAGAAGCCTAGCCTCCAAGAACAACAGTTGATAATGATGCTGATAATAATATCATAATAGCAGCAACAACAACTTCTGCACATAAAACAATTTTTACTGGTGCAATGGGGAAATAAAACCCTGGATGTTTTTGTGGCCCTTGGCCTGGTATGCACCACATAATTTGGCCCTTTGGGAAAACCAATTGGGTAACCCTGACCTAAGGTAATCCAAATCAGTAACATCAAACGTGACAATATTAAGTGGTTCTCTTTATTTTCTTAAACCCATTTGTGAGAAGATTTGATGAACATCAGAACATCTGTTTTATTGAATTTTATTTGGCTAACCATAGTGAACTTTCAGAGAAACCAATAAACCTTTCCATTGACTGCTCTCTGAAGCAGAATTTTCTTGTAGTTTTCACTTGCTCCTTCCCATTTAGTTTTTCAAACAATTGCAAAGGTCGGGCATAGACGTCACATCTAGCTTAATCAAACCTTAATTGACAGCTGATGACCTTAATAGTTAGCTAGTATTGTGGGATGTTTGATGCCAGTAGATAAAGGATTAATAGTGTTTTGACTCAAAATGTCATTATTCACATTTTTGTCATTCATCTTTGCAGAGGAGAGAGGAGAGGAGAGGAGGCAGGGTAAGAGTGTGGGGGTGAGAGTCGGAACTTTGAATGTTGGCACTATGACTGGTACCGATTATGGCACTGCCAGGGAAGAGGAAAAGAGGAAGGCCAAAGGGGAGGTTTATGGATGTGGTGAGAGAGGACATGCAGGTATGAGAGAGGAAGATGCAGAGGACAAGAGGAAATGGAAATGGACGATCCGCTGTCGCAACCCCTAACGGGAGCAGCTAAAAGTAGTAGTAGTAGTAGATCTTTACATAGAAAATCAGTGAAAGTAGTGAGTTTGTGATTTCTTATCATATTCCAGGATTGTTTTAATTTAACATTTATAGTGACAGCCATTGGTGCAAGTCCAGGAATACTGGGATGGCATCCAGTGCTTTACACGTGCCCTCGTCCATAGGGTTAGTGGTTGTTTCAGGAAGGGCATCCGACGTAAAATTTTGCCAAATCATTATGTGGATTGACAAGACCATACCGGATCAGTCGAGGCTCCATATGGGATTGACTTAGGCCCGGGTTAACAACGGCTGCCATTGGTGCTGTGCCCTCACAAGGTACCGATGGAAACTGTGGTCAATCCACTGTGGTGACCCTTGAGAAACAGGGAACAAGCTGAAAGATGTTTCAATTTAACATTTCTTTCATTCATCTTCAACCACTTCTCCGGGGTAGGGTCGTGGTGGTAGCAAGCTAAGTAGGGCACTCCAGACGTCCCTCTCCCCAGCAACGCCCTCGTGCTTCTCCTGGGGAATCCCAAGGCGTTCCCAGGCCAGACTGGACATGTAGTCCCTCCAGCGAGTTCTGGGTCTACCCCGGGGTCTTCTCCCAGTTGGCCATTCCCGGTAAACCTCCAAAGGAAGATGCCCAGGAGACATCCTAATCAGATCCCTGAACCACCTCAACGCGAAGGAGCAGTGGCTGTACTCTGAGCTCCCTCTGGATGTCCAAGCTCCTCACCCTATCACTAAGGCTGAGACCAGACACCCTACGGAGGAAACCCATTTCAGCTGCTTGTATCCGCGATCTCACCCTCTCGGTCACTACTCAAAGCTCATGACCATAGGTGAGGGTTGGAACGAAGATTGACTGGTAAATTGAGAACTTTGCCTTCCAGCTGAGCTCTCTCTTCACCACAACGGTCCAGTATAACGTCCACATTACTGCTGATGCTGCACCAATCCGCCAGTCAATCTTCTGCTCCATCCTACCCTCACTCGTGAACAAGACCCCAAGATACTTGAACTCCTTCACTTGAGGCAACAACTCATCCCCAACCCGGAGGGAGCGATCCACCATTTTCCGGTAGAGAACCATGGCCTCAGACTTGGAGGTGCTGACTCTGTCATTTCACACTCAGCTGCAAACCGCCCCAGTGCACACTGGAGGTCACGTTCTGATGAAGCCAACAACACCACATCATCTGCGAAGAGCAGAGATGCAATTCTGAGTTTCCCAAAACGGATACACTCCTCACCTTGGCTGCACCTTGAGATCCTGTCCATGAATGTCACAAACCGAATTGGAGACAAGGGACAACCTTGGCGGAGTCCGACACCCACCGAAAATGTGTTTGTCTTTGTGCCGAGAATGTGGACACAGCTCTCTCTTTGGTTATACAAGGACCGGATGGCTTGCCCCAGTACCCCATACTCCTGCAGTACCCACCACAGATTGTCCCGGGGTACACGGTCATAAGCCTTCTCCAAGTCCATAAAACACATGTAGACTGGCAGGTCAAACTCCCATGCCCTCCTCAGCACTACCACCAGGGTAAAGAGTTGGTCCGTTGTTTCACAGCCAGGATGGAATCCGCATTGTTCCTCCTGGATCCGAGGTTCGACAATTGGTCGGAGCCTCCTTTCCAGCACCCTAGAGTAGACTTTCCCCAGGGAGGCTGAGCAATGTGATCCCCGATAATTGGAGCACACTCTCTGGTCCCCTTTTTTAAATATGGGAACCACCACGCCAATCTGCCACTCCACAGGTACTGTCCCCGATCTCCATGCGACACTGACCAAAAAAACTCAATGAAATTACACCAGCAGAGTTGCAGCACCTTACCCAAAAAAGGGAAACTGGGACCCCCTCCTGGAGCCAGACCTGGGAAAGGGAGCTCACCAGCGAGCTTCTGATGACCGGGATTTGGTCCATGGGGCCCGGTTGGGCCCAGCCCGAAAAAACAACATGGAGCCACCACCCCATGGACCCACCACATGCGGGGATGAGCACTGGGGTAGGGTGCAATGCAGGCCTGGTGGGAGGCAAAGGCGGGGACCAAGGTGTGCCAACTTCCAGCATCACAGATTGGTCCTCGGGATGTGGAATGTCACCTCTCTGGCATGGAAGGAGCCTGAGCTGATGCGGGAGGTGGAGCAGTAACAACTAGATATAGCTGGGCTCACCTCCAAACAGCATGGGCTCTGGTACCAAACTCCTGGAGAGGGGCTGGACTCATTCAACATTTATTCATTTCCATATATATATATATATTATTGCCATGATGAATACATTTCTGTATTTAGCTGTGTATAGAATGTTCTCATTTGTTGTGTTTGGCACTTAGCATTCTGTTTTCTTGCTAAACCAATTAAAATAGTCAAACTCATGAAATTATCCATCCATCCATCCATTCATTATCCAAGCCGCTTATCCCACAGGGTCGGGGGATGATGGAGCCTATCCCAATAGTCATTGGGTGGCAGGCGGGGAGACACCCTGTGCAGACCGCCAGTCCATCACAGGGCCCTCATGAAATTAGTGATCTCTTGCCGTTTTTTATGGGTTGTGTGTGACTTCCTCGAGCTTGGGTCCTCTACCAGAGGCCTGGGAGTTTGAGGTTTCTGCACAGTGTCTTAGCGGTTCCTAGGACTGCACTCTTCTGGACAGAGACATCAGATGTTGTTCCTGGAATTTGCTGGAGCCACTCCCAGTCAGGGGGTCAAAGGCCCTAGTGCTCCTATTATCACTGGGACTACTGTGAATTTCACCCACATCTGATCTAGTTCTTACTTCATTCAGCCCTTGGTATTTCTCTTGCTTCTCATGCTCGTTCTTCCTGATGTCTTTATGCATGCTCAATAATTCAGGTAAGGAAATCACAGAAAGTTGAATCGGTTCATCTGGACACGAGTGATGAAATGTTTCTCTCAAATAAGTGACCTCTTCAGTCTCAACTGACTTGCAGGTATCTCCATCCCTTAGGAACAATACAGTGACATAATGACCGAAGACAACGATCGGTTTCATATGCAAATTGCCATGACCATTAACTAGACTTAAAAAGGCAATGTGTACTGTTCACAGAGGATTGGGGAATAGTTGCAATCACAGCATTGTTAGAGGGTGGCAGATGTACTCTTAAACACAAAATCAGAAAACCTTACCGGATCAGTCCAGGCCCAGGTTACCACAAATCAGGAACACTCAGGATTCAGGGACACTTCATTTGTTATTTTATTTCATGTACTTGCGTACATGGAATGAAATGAAATATCGTTTCCTCCAGCCCACGGTAGTGCAACACAAACAAAAATGCATTCAAAAATAAAAAATACAAGAATTACAAGAAAACAAATATCCAAACTAACGCATATATCCAGACTAAAAAAAAAATCACTTAAAGGGAAGAAACGCCAGCCAGGATGACTGTTGGAACTGCCTGTCTGCATGGGCTAGCAGTTAGCTTAGCCATCCCCGCTTCGGGTTAGACTGCCCTCGGTGTTTCCTCTCCGGGCAGAGCTCCTGGCAGGGGCTGTGGTCCTTGTGCCCAATGGACGCAGCAGACCACGCTCCCTCAGCTGATCCAACGCCAGCTCTCCTAGCCAGATACCCTCAACACACTTCTCCACACGACGACACCAAAAACACCACAGTCAATGCCAGGTGAGGCCACCACCAGGCTGCCCTTGGTGTTATTGGAATTGCTGGTCTGCATGGGACAGCAGTTAGCTTAGCCATCCCCGCTTCCTGTTAGACTGCCCTCGGTGTTTCCTCTCCGGGCAGAGCTCCTGGCAGGGGCCGTGGTCCTTGTGCCCAATGGACGCAGCAGACCACACTCCCTCAGCCAATCCAGCGCCAGCTCTCCCAGCTATTGGGCGACAACAAAACTTAGATGCAGACATTGACAAAGACACTGCATGGATACTACTGGGTGAGGCCGCCGCAAATGTGAATTCATGCTGCCATCTTCCCACACCGATACTGGGTGAGGCAGCTGCAAATTTGAATTCACGCTGCCATCTTCCCACAACGGAAGCGAAAAATCTCAGTCAGATCATCACAAAGGGGGGATATGGATAAAGGTTCAGAAGTGGAGTTACCGTCAGCCACCTCCTATATATACACAGATCACATCAAGCTGTATGCCAGGAATGAGTGAGACATTGACTCACTGAACCACCTCACCAGGATCTACAGTGATGACATCGGGATGTCATTTGGATTGGACAAGTGTGGTCGAATGGTGGCAAAAAGAGGAAAGATGGTGAAGAATAAAAGGGGGTGAATTACCAGATGGCAGGATAACAGACATACAGGACAGTTGGAAGTATCTGGGTGTTCCACAGGCAAATGGAAACCATGAGTAGGCAGGAAGGGTTCAGCTACAGCCAAATACCTCCAGAGAGTGAGGCAGGTCCTGAGGAGCCAGCTCACTAGAAAGAATAAGATCAACACGTATGTCCTACAAGTCATCAGATGCCCAGCAGGAATAATAAGCAGGCCAAAGGAGGAGGGCGATAAAAGCCACAGATATCAGAACACTGAAACTCCTCATAATCCATTGAGGGTTCTACCAGCAGCCTGAGACTGTACGATAAGCGAAAAGATGGGGGCTGGGATTAGTGAGTGTCAGAGCCACTGTGGAGGATGAAACAAGGAACATCCATAAGTATGTCAGAAAGATGGCACCCAGGATGAACTGCTGAGTGAGTACCTCAGGCAGCAGGAGACAGAGTGTGGGGAGGAAGAGGAGATGTCGTTGAAGACCAAGCCCCTCCATGGGACTGACAACCGACAGATAGAAGACATGGCTGATATCGAGAAAGCCTACCAGTGGCTAGGAAAGACTGGAATGAAGGACAGCACAGAGGCTCTAATCATAGCAGCACAACAACAGGCACTTGGCACCAGATCGGTTGAGGCAGGGGTGTACCACACCAGACAAAATCCAAGATGTAGACCCCTCTGAGACAGTCCAACACTTAGTAGAAGGGTATAAAATGCTAGCTGGGAAAGCATACACTGAAAGGCATAACCAAGTCGTTTGGATACTGTACAGGAATATCTGTACTGAATACAGACTCGAAGTCCAGATGGGAGACACTGCCAAAGGTGGCCAAAATCCTGTGGGACTTCCAAGTTCCAGACTGACAAGCAGGTGCTGGCTAACCAACCTGACATTAGGGTGGTCAACAAGGAACAGAAGACAGCAGTAGTAATAGATGTAGCAATCCCGAGCAACAGCAACATCAGGAGGAAAGAGCATGAGAAGCTAGAGAAATACCAAGGGCCGAGGAAGGAAAGAACTAGAACTGATGTGGAAGATGAAATCCACAGTAGTGCCAGTGGTAATAGGAGCACTAGGAGCTGTCGCCCCCAAACTGGGAGAGTGGCTCCAGCAGATTCTAGGAACAACATCTGAGGTCTGTGTCTAGAAGAGTGTGGTCCTAGGAACAGCTGAGATACTGCACAGAACCCTCAAACTCTCAGACCTCTGGTAGAGGACCCGAGCTTGAGGAACACGCAACACCTGGGGGGGAAAAAGGGTGAGCGGGAGAATATGTATGTGTGTATGTATGTGTTTAGGGATGGGATGATATCGGATTTTACTGTGAATCACGATAAAAAAACACTCATGAAAAGTTGATCGTGGTGAATTTCCATTATCAAGATAATTGTAAATGGGGGTGATCATGAATATCCTCGAGTGGCTTGAAAACGCTCTTGAACTCGTGAATGTACAGTTCTGTATTGATTTCCTGATTTATTTTAAATTGACACAAGGGAGAGCCCGCATCTTTCCAGTCATTCTAAAATTTAAGCCTTTCACCATGGCTGAAGGCTCGGTTTGCCCATCGTATCCCCCACAAAATATTTAAAGTCAGATTACAACACATAACTAATTGAACCATGTGATGCTTGGATATGAGGTTGATAGGTAGACTCTTTTCATTAATGGATTGTCTTTTCTGTCATTGTGATCATTTAAGCTGTTAAGGTTATCAAAGCAGTGGAGGAAACCGAGAACACCTGTCCTGTTAAGCATGCATTCAGTCACCAAAGTAACCTATAAGATCAAGATGTTGAGATTATTTTGCACTACATTATTAACTCAACAAGTAGTAGTAGTAGTAGTATTGACTCAACAAAGCTCTAATGCAGGCATCTATTGAAAGGACTCTTTAGGACACAGAAGGAAAATAAATAGAGCTTTATCATCAGAGCAAGTCTCTTCTTATAAGAGGCCTTTGTCTCTCATGTCAGATGCGACAGAAGCTATTAGGCTAGCCAATGAATGCCTTGCCATTGTTTTTAGGGGCGCATTCTGTCAGTTACTTGTATGAAGGACATTGAGCAAGGCAATATGCTTCTTTGTGTAGAATTAATTTATGGTAATGATGTTGCCTTGATAAACAAATGACTTATCCGTCACCATGATGGCAATTTCTATGAAATCATTATGTTTGTAACTTTTGTTTTCTAATCTGCATTCTAATTATTCCTAAGCAGCTAGCTTTTTAGAGAAAAAAAATTCTGTGGGACTTTTATAAAAAAATAAATAAATAAAGATGCGGTCTTAAAGCACCAGCAATTCATATATAATATTACTAACTCATAATTGCCACCCTAAATTAAAGAACTTTGAACCAAAAGTCTACACCCTCCATGTATGTAGTCAGCTTGTTTGTTCAGATACCGCTAAAGCTTTTAAATTACCTTGGTTTCAGTAGCAGTAAAAATAAATACGTTTGTGCTTAGTTGGTCTAATGTTGGGAAGTATGTGTTAATAGTTCCTTGTACAACTATTTTGTGTTTTAATATGTCATGTTTTACTTTATGCCAAGTAAGGTTTGCACATACAAGGAGTTGGACTTTGTGGGATTGTTTAAAAGACACAAAGGTGGCATCCGGGTAGCGTAGCAGTCTATTCAGTTGCCTACCAACATGGGGATTGTCGGTTCGAATCCTCGTGTTACCTCCGGCTTGGTTGGGTCCTACAGACACAACTGGCCGTGTCTGTGAGTGGAAAGCTGGATGTGGGTATGTGTCCTGGTCGCTGCACTAACGCCTCCTCTGGTCAGTCGGGGTGCCTTTTCGGGGGAGAGGGGGAACTGGGGGGAATAGCATGATCCTCCCACATGCTACGTCCCCCTGGTGAAACTCCTCACTGTCAGGTGAAAAGAAGCGGCTGGCAACTCCACATGTATCGGAGGAGGCATGTGGTAGTCTGCAGCCCTCCCCGGAGCGACAGAGGGGATGGAGCAGCGATCGAGACGGCTCGGAAGAGTGGGGTAATTGATCAGTAATAATTGATAGAACTGGGGAGAAAAGGGGAGAAAGAAATCAACAAAAAAAAGGCACAAAGGTCATAATGCAGCATTCTACAGTAGAGAAAACTGCAATTATCTGAGGACATCTAGAAGAGAATATGTAATTAGATTTAAGACATTTAAAGTATATATGTTCAAAACGCAAAAAACAAAACGGCAAGCACTGAGAAAAAATCTGTAGATGGTGGGTCTCTATTTTGGATATCTGTTTGTGAACGAGGCCACGCATGCGTGTGCACAAGCTGGCGGCCATCAAGTAATAAATCCAAGGAACGTGCCAAACATCTAATGGCTGTCAAAGATGGCTGGCCAGATTACTGCCACAGTTTGTCACCAAAAGACAGAAAAACAGATGCAAGGAAAACTTTCTCAGCTTAGACACATTTTGCCAGTTGTTTCTCAAGCCAACACTTAAACGTGTAGCTAAAATTGTCACATGTTATGGTGACATAACTTAATGAATATCTTATAATAATATGTATAGGAGACCCACAGTGCAATACTACAGTAGAGATGACATTCATGTTTTCTACATTGTGCCTTTCACCCAACCCCTATCAACAATAAAAAACATGCAAACACTTTTATCAAAACAGGCAATCCCTTTAGGTCACTATGAGCAACAACATATTTTTCGGTCTTATTGCTATCTTGACTTCCTGTTACCGTTGCACTGAAACTCTGTCTGTATGAGTGACATTTGCCCACCACTGCATGTGCTGCAAGCAAAGGGCCCCACAGACCAACCCTCAACTGTGCTTCGTCTTTCACTCTTGCTCTGAGCTTGCTAACGTGCTCATAATCAGTAGGGAGTCGTCTTTACACCTGTGTTCCTGCAGGGTGGTAAGCATATGTCATCTTTGTCAAGCATATATCATCTCTAGAAACTTTGTTGGAAAACTGTTTGACACACGGGAACAAGAATTAGTAAAAGGAGAAAAGGTGTGTACCCTACGGACAATAGTGATGGTGAAAGTGATTCCACTTCCGGTGTGGGAAGATCGCGACTCGAATTCATGTTTGTGGCGGCCTCACTCAGTACCGGTGTGGGAAGCTGGCAGTGCGAATTTACATTTGCGGTGGCCTCACCCAATACCGTCCATGCAGTGTCTTTGTCCACGTCTGCGTCTAAGTTTGTTTTGTCATTGTTTGATGGCTGGGAGAGCTAGCGCTGGATTGGCTGGGACAGCTTGGTCTACCGTGTCCTGTGGGCCCAGGGACCACGGCCCTGATCGGAGCTGCACCCGAAGAGGTAACACCAAGGGCTATCTGACAGCACATGGAAGCGGGGCAGGCTAAGCTAACTGCTAGCCCATGCAGACTGGCAATTCCAATAACATTGAGGGCAGTCTGGTGGCGGCCTCACCTACTGCTGACTGTGTTTTAGTGTCGTTGTGTAGAGTGCGAGGAGGTGTGTCGAATGTGTTTGGCTGGGAGAGCTGGCGTTGGATCAACCGGGGGGAGCCTGGTCTGCTGCGTGCTGTGGGCCCAAAGACCATGGCCCTGACCGGAGCTGCGCCCGAGGAGGAAACACTGAGGGGTGGTCTGACAGGAATCGGGGAAGCGGGGCAGGCTAAGCTAACTGCTAGCCTATGCAGACCGGCAGTTCAGACAGTCATCCTGGCTGGCGTTCGTTCTCTGGACAGTGGAATTTTTGGACTGTTGTGCTGAGTGGACTGTGCTTTGTTCCCTCTGTTTTTGTATGTTTTTGATGGTGTCGTTTTTGGGCACGTCCGGATGTGTGATTTTGTGTTTTGTGTCACACTGCTGTGGGCTGGGGGAAACTGAATTTCATTTCTTTTGTGTACACAAGTACATGAAAGAAATGATAATAATTTGTTCCTGATAATCCTGTCCATGGCTATGGCAGTTTTCAAAATGCATCTTTTTTCTCTACATTGGAAACAAAACGTGGTCCTGTTGTCTTAACTTGGCCATAAAAAAGATTGGTCTGTTTATCCCAGACAGCGTTTTTGACCTTTTCCACACCAGAACCCAGAAATGTGTTTTCACAACTGAAATTGTCCAATAATAGTCTCTACATTGTTAAGACTGATATTCTTTGACAACTTAATGGTTAGTGTCCTTGAACCAAAACACACGTTTTAGTTTACCTTCCTAAGGGGTCGCTTGCCCCTTTTCTGCCTCTTTTGACCTTAGTGTCATTGTGTTTTTTGCTGGAGATTACCTTGGTCATATTTGTCTGAGAATTGGTTTGCTGATGATGCTACTCATTTTTCCATGTCTTTCTGAGGTGTATTTTCTTCATTTAATGAACAAACAAGTTTTAGAAGATCGGTTGTATAAGATTGGCACATATTCAAAGGGAGTAGAACTTTCAGACAAAATCCCCTTGTTTGAAATCAAGGGTTGTCTTTCCATGAGTGGTTCTGGTTCATTGTTAGTAACTATAGCAAAGACTTGCTATCAGGAGGGAAGCGTGGTGAGACTGATTTACACACACACACACACACACGTATATTTGTCCCAGAAGAGTTCACAGGCTGGGGGAATGGCTTACTCTTGGAAGTTTAAAGATGAATGGCATTTCAGCTTCCCTTTCTGCCCAGTACTTTCGGAAAATGACGATTTGTTGGGTAGGCAAACTTGAACCTGGCCTGGCCACCACTGATTTTTTTTTTTGGGGGGGGGGCATAAATTGGTTTCTACCCACTGACATCAGACTTCCTCAAAATCTCCATCACCACATCACCAGTTGGGTTTGGGCAGCAAGGGGAAGGCATTTCAGTTGAAAGATGGTACAGCTACTACATTTTTTTTTTTTTGGGTGGGGTGGGGGGGGTTATCTTGGCCAAGGTAGAAATGATGTCAAGTATTTATAAGTTTAATTGCGTAAAATAAATATAGGTATGTCTAAAGCTCGAAAACGTGATTTTAGGATTTAGTTACACTAAAAATGTCTTTACTTTTCTGGCCGGCTAAGTGCTTAGGCCACTCAGCTCCTGTGTGTTTGTTAGGTTCATCTCACTCCCACAGTTAAATACAGCATTTTATTTTGTTTTTGCTCAAAGTAGGTTTATCTACTGGGTCAGTAGAGCTACTCCATGCTCTCTGCCTCAGTTCGATGGACCAAAACCAACTCACTACTGCATCTGAGTTTCCACCGGTCCTTAAAAATTCTTAATCAGGAACAATTTATGTTATTTCTCTCATGTACTTGAATACACAAAAGAAACGAAATTTCGTTTCACCCAGCCCACAGCAGTGCAACACAAAAGATAAAAACACACACCCAAAACTTCCAAAATGACACCACCAAAAACAGAGAACAAAGAAAAAAAACCCACAAACGGTTAACAACACAGTCCATTCACTGCAACGCAGTCCAACAATTCCGCCGGCCAGAGAACGAACGCCAGCCGGGATGACTGTCAGAACTAACGGTCTGCGTGGGCTAGCAGTTAGCTTAGCCTGCCCTGCTTCCGTGTCCTGTCAGACCGCCCTCGGTGCTTCCTGTTTGGGCGCATGGCCATGGCCCTTGGGCCCACCGGGCGCGGCAGACCAGGCCCCCCCAAGCCGATCCAATGCCAGCTCTCCCAGCCAGACACCTTCGACACACCTCCCCGCACTTCACACGACGACACAAACGCAGACGTAGACAAAACCACTGCACAGTCGACGCTAGGCGAGGCCGCCACCATACCGCCTCGGCGTTTCCTCTCTGGTGCAGCTCCGTAGTCAGTGGTCCCTGGACCCACAGGACGTGGCAGGCCAAGCTCTCTGGGCCGATCCAACGCCAGCTCTCCCAGCCATTAAACGAAGAAAAGAAAAATCAACACTCAAATAAAAATTTCCCACGATGACACAAACTTAGACGCAGACATGGACAGAGACACTGCATCGTCGGTACTGGGTGAAGCCGCTGCAAACGGGAGTTCGCGCCGCTATCCTCCGGGTGTGACAGCGCAGGATACTGAGGTGCGTGGCCGGGTGTCGCTTCGCCAATCTCTCGTGAAAGAGTACTGTGACAGAAGATGGGGTGCTCACACTCCTTCATTCAGAGAAGGGGACAGAGTGCGTGTGCGGAAACCTGTGCACGTGATGAAGGGTCATCGGAGGTTCTCTGCACCCATCCTGATAAAAAGGAAAATGGGTCCTAGCACTTACACCCTGGATGATGGTAAAGCATGCCATGCTTCCCATTTGACCGCGGTACCCCAGGGACTGCCCGACTCCTCAGAGCAACCAAAGACTGGTGCTGAAACATCTGTGGAGCCTGGACTGTCCCAAGGGACGGGTAACCGTCCCGTCAGAGAGCACAAGCCACCAGCCTGGCTTGAGGACTATGAGACTTCATAGAAAAACACATGTTCTTACTGTGAATTGTAATGAAAAAAAACATATTCTTACTGTGAATTAAAAATATTGTGATTATCTGGTAAAATTTGTAATGAAAAAATACTGAGATTATTTGGTTAAATCACTATTAGATAATTGTGAATGCTATCTGGAAACCCCTGGTTATTGTGAAAAAAACGAATAAGCATTTTTGTTGTTAAAGCTTATACATTGTGATAGCGTAAAGAAATAATGCAAGTACATGTTATTGATACAGTGTTACGCAAAGACGAGCAATTAATTTAAGTAAAGGGGGGATGTTGTGTTCAGTAATCTAGTTACCCTATATTACATTGAGTTCTAGACGGCCAACCACTAGAGGGCGCTGTATTCTTAGGTCACTAGTAGCAGTCGGTTAGGTTGACTCTTTGGATGTTGTTGTTCGTTGCTGCTGAGAACCTGTCGGGGCATGCTGGAAGCTAGCGGTCTGCCTTGCAATTCTTTTAGTAAAGTTTATTAAGCAATACGTCGTGTGGTTATTCTACCAAAGAGTATAACAAATTAAATTCAATTGTTTGAATTCTAAGCCTAAAAAGGTCTTACACGGTCTTAAATAATATTTTTGTAGGTCTTAAAATTGACTAGATTATGAAATTCCTTCTTTTATGCTGTGATAACTTCAAGATGCAAGTTCTTGATGAGCGAACGTAACCGCAATCTTTGCTGCCCTGTCAAAATCTATCTGAGCACAGGTTGCTAGGATATTGCTAGCATGGCACCAAAACTTCTCACAAAAAGTAAGGAAATGTGTGTTTGGTAGACTATGTCTTTGTTGTAACAATGCTTCTTGGCAATAAACCAGGCTCCAAATGGCTTGTCCATGGCAAAATGGACACAATACAAAGAAAAAAAGACTGACACAGAACTGAGCTTGTAGGCCTTTTTGTGGTCTTCCTAGGCTGGCCTTAGTTGGTATTAAACTTGAGACTCTAATCAGGGTAATCATACTGATGCTTAGCAAGCGGTTGTTCCATTGGCAGTCAAGGGGAAGCACACATTGAAATGAATTTAATGATGATCTGACCTCTTGTTTTCGATGCTCTGAGGTCCTGGATGGTAACGAGAAATCACATTTGGGGGTACAGCAGACGCGCTACTGTTGGCACATCTCGTGGCTTGTAGAGGAACAAACTCAGCAGCTTAATCTCAGGATTGTGTTACCGTCATATTTTTTGATGACTCACTAATTGCCCATATGTTCAAGGGTTTCAGGTTTGAAGCAGTAAGCAGTCATATCTCAACAGCGGCTGTGTCAATTCCAATGTACATGCCTGTAGTCGAGGCATGTGATTGCACATCACAGTTACAACTGCTCTGTAGTACTCGTTTACTGTCAGAATGATGAGACACCCCCATCTCCGTCCAAGCTAAGTAACCCCTCCCCATACCATTGCCCATCTCTCCACTGGGAAATTGAATTGTGTTGGAATGCTCTGTGCCTCTTTTCTCTGGCACTTGAATTGGCCCTTTAGTATTTCACACCAAGGTGTCCTTCAGGGTGCGAGGTCAGGCTACCAAAACAGCTTCTAGTGGCTGATTAGGACCAATTAACATCTTTGTACACAAAGGGCCCTGGCAGCTGAACAGGCCACAGGGTGACCCACACCGCCATTGCATGCCAAGCCAGGGGAATGCTGCACTTGAGCTGAAGTAGCAAAAGATGGGTGGAGAAAGTTTTTTAAACCTTAATGGGAAGTGTTGCTACCACACTGTGTGAATGTAAAGCCTATTGAGGAACCGTTACCTTGTAAAATGAGCGAGCAAAGCAATTTTTTTTGTCAGAGTGGTTGAACATGAGAGGTTACCACCGGTCCGAGTAGTGCAGGTCTCCACAATGTGATCCCCCTTCACAAGATGGTTACAGCGTGGCTTTAACATTGACAGGGCTTGGGTGCTAAAAATCTATGCACCCATGTTACTTCCTGTTAGGTGCTCTGCATAAAGTGTTCCCCAAACGTCTTTTGCATATGCTAAATCATGTCTGCTTGTAATAGGCTGGCTTCACTCTAGTCTATTGTGTACATTGTGGGTTTTTTCCAGGATGCATGACAGTTTTGCTCTTAGATTTTCTTTGTTTTGTTTTTTTTTAAGTTTCATGAATGTGAATTTAGGGTAGGGAACAAATGGAAGTTGTAATGGGAGACGGTTGGAGCTAAAGTCACTTCACATGTCTTATAATTGTGTTTTTGTCCCCCATTCCTGTTACCAAACATCTTCCATTAGAGTGCAGTGGACTTATGGATTTCTAAGAGGTTGCGGAATAATTATACAACCGCAATTTCCCCTGCATCAGCGTCATTATCCTCATCCAGCAAATAGCCGTATGTATCTCTTTTGAGATGTATGGGCAATTTGAGGGGCAAATGTAGCTATTAAGAGCATTTATAAACATTATCAGTCATGTTGGCTGCATTGTGCAATCTGTGGAAAAACTGGGACAAGACAAAAAATAAGGTCTGCAAATTTCTTTGGCGTTCTCACAAAGCCTGACAAAGACCTGGATTGGGTGCGTTGTCTGAAGTGGTATGTTGTACAACATCTTCGACTCTAAATAGGGCTCCATTATTTAATAATACACTTTATATTGCACTTTTCCAAACAGAGGGTTACATTCTTTACCATTTAAAATGAATAAAGACAAGCAAATAGAAAATTAACAAATAATTATTTAATCAAATAAATTATCATTTAATGATAAATAATTTGATAGAAAATTAATAAAGACAAACAAACAGAAAATTAAATAATTAACCATTTATTCAAATAAATAATTATTTAATGACAAGTGATTAAACGATTAAATAATTAAACTAGAAATTAAAGAAGACGAGCATAAGAGCAAATGGTATCTTAGATAAATGGGAAATGAAGCACGTAGGGTTGAGAAGATTAAGAAGGTTTTCTAAGTATAATAATAGAAATAGTTTTTAGTTATACTTTCAAAACGCAAAATAATGTGCTGGACAAAAAACAAATTAAAAAGGAAACCCAAGAGAGGAGATGTAAAAGACGAGACGGGTGGCCGTTTTAAAGGTCTTGCAGTAAGAATGGTAAATGTTTGTCCTCGCTCATCTTTAGTGGGACTTTGCGGTGCTCCTGATGTTGTTTCAACAGATCATGTGAGTGTCCGATAGTAAATTTACACCTGACTCTCAAGGGCTGGGAAAGGGGACACGTTTAAATAGGTAAGCATTACGTATTTGTCAAATATTTTATTAGGTGTTATTATTGATATTTGCTCTGGGACTAATTATTTTCAAGAGACGTTGGGGTAGTCGGTGCTACTCCGCCCTACAACTGTACAAAATGAAGCTGACTTAACAGCCTCTCCCACTCAGTATTACCTGTGCAACTCCAACTGTTGTCTTCAAAGATGGAGTGCACCACAGACCAGAGAAACCATCGTTACCAGACAAAGTAGACCAGTTTAACAAGGAAAATGGCTTACTTAAAAGGACAGACTGACTTAAAGCAGGCATTCTTGGTAATGGTGATGTCAGGGCTTGCAGGGGCAGTGCGAGGGGACATGGCTTGTACCTGCTGTTCGAGAGGAGAATGGTACTTACTCTCTTCTCTCTCTGATGGGGGTAAAACCATGTGTGAGCTGTCATAAATACTTAATATTTGAAAATGTACAACCATGCCTGGTGACAGAGTATGCCAGTCTAGTATGTATGTATGTATGTATGTCATCTGTGTAGTATTTGTGTGTGTCATCTTTGTAGTATGTGTGTGTGTGTGTGTGTGTGTCATCTATGTAGTATTTGTGTGTGTCATCTGTAGTATGTATGTGTGTCATCTGTGTAGTATGTGTGTGTGTCATCTGTGTAGTATTTGTGTGTGTCATCTGTGTAGTATGTGTGTGTGTGTCATGTGTGTAGTATTTGTGTGTCATGTGTGTAGTATTTGTGTGTGTCGTGTGTAGTATTTGGGTGTGTCATATATGTAGTATGTGTGTGTGTCGTGTGTAGTATTAGTGTGTGCCATATGTGTAGTGTGTAGTATTTGTCATCTGTGTAGTATGTGTATGTGTCATGTATGTAGTATGTGTGTAGTATTTGTGTGTGTCATATATATAGTATGTGTGTGTGTCATCTGTGTAGTATGTGTGTTGTCATCTATGTAGTATGTGTGTGTCGTGTGTAGTATGTGTGTGTGCCGTGTGTAGTATGTGTGTGTGTCATGTGTTGTATGTATGTGTGCCATCTGTGTAGTATATGTGTGTGTGTGTGTCATGTGTGTATTATTTGTGTGTGTGTCGTGTGTAGTATGTGTGTGTGTCATCTGCAGAAGACAGAAGCATCAGTGATCAGGTGCTGTTTCCCTTACTGGAGCGTACCTTAGCTTCAGTAAAGGAAAACAAGACACCCATCCAAGTAGTGCTGGGCAAGATGGCAAAAAAAATCTCTAATCATAGGGAGCGTTACACAATGTCAACATATATCACAACATCTACTATATTTAAGATTCCAGCTGAGAGCCATCACACGGAGGAGTTTGCTTAATATAAAGTCCAATGTCAAACCAAAGCTCAAATAATGCTCACCGAATAGTATTTCGGACCTTGTTTTGTGAGACATATGAGCCAATAGACATGACATTTTTATCACAATATGATCATTATAGAGATTAATTGTGTTACAGTGGCACTGAGAGACGATAAACGATAATGAATTGTTGCCCGGCTGCACAACGGCTCTACAAGAGTTCTGGTACCGGTGAAAAGTGGTGCGATGACAGTTGTTAAGAAGACAAGGCTTCTTTTGCAGGAGGCGGCGGGTGTTTCTATCTTTCACGTTTTCCGTCCCTGCACTTTAACCATTTCTTGCTCCCTCTCTCCCACCCTGTTTGTCTCCTTCTTGATCCCTTCCACTAGTTGCCCCCCCCCCCCCAAAAGAAAAAGAAAAAAACCTGTCTGGCTAATAGGGATTGAAATGCAGGTGTGTGTGTGTGTGTGTGTGTGTGAGACAGAGAGAGAAAGGCTCCAGTGCTGTAGCGCATTGACAGGTTATTTTGTTGGCCTCTGCCTAATTAGTGGCATAGTGGATGCACCCCACCAGGCTTTAGTGCCTCGTGTTAGAACCATTCCGCTCTAATTTCCTTTTGCCTTTGATATCCACCCTGAGATTGACGGTTCGCACAAAAAAGAAACACCAGACCATGATAGAATATCTAAGGGTAACAATGAAGACCCCCTCTCATCAAGACCAGCTACCCAAAGCCCTATTTTATCCCCCTTGTACTCACCCCCCCCCTGCCCCCCAACTCTACAGATGTGCAAGCAACAGCAGATGGTAGAGACGGGATTTGTCACAAACTCCATCTAAATTGGCTGCGGTGTCAGCAGAACTAATGAGAGAGAGACTGAGAGAGAGACAGACAGACAAATAAAATTTGTCTGGTTCTCAACCAGCAACGTGGTATGGCTGAAGGGTAAACAAAGCTAGCTCTGGCCTCCGTGCTGTGTGCAGGCTTTTTAGCCCAGTGAATGTCTTCACGCCTGCCCTGTACACCAACATCATTTGCTTTGTGGGTCAGTTAGCTGTGCTTATATTCCCACGCTAATGCCTACGTCCGCCAAGATGCTAACAGATATATGCACCATTATGACTGATCAAGAAGCGATTATTAAGTTGAAATGTTATTCTTCAGGCAATGCGGCTGGTGTAAAAAAAAGTAAGCGAAAGTACGCCACAGGAAGTCCACACACACATTACTGCACAGCAGTGTGTTTGACCCCCGCTAGATTTTATGCAATTGTGCCTATTAGTTTTAACTGTACTGCCACATTTAGATCTGCACTTGTAGTCATCATTCTTTCAACAAACTGTCCTATATATGACCACCTAAGTACCTTTCACACGTAGTTCCCGGTGAATTAGTGGGACAACCTTTCAGGCACCGCTAGTCTTTCACTATCCACACTTGCAGCTACATTCAGGAACATTTCCGTCTTGCGCCTTTTCACACATGCCATGGCAGTTTCACAATAGATGGGGCAAGGGACAGTCCAGCAGATGGTGGTAATACAACACATATTGATGCCAACCACCATAAAACTCAACAGAAGAAGATGGGACAAGGCTGGATATACGTGTAACCAATGTGGTGGAAGATCCAGCCATCCATCCATTATCCAAACCGCTTATCATGCTCTCAGGGCCACAGGGATGCTGGAGTCTATCCCAGCAGTCATTGGGCAGCAGGCAGGGAGACACCCTGGACAGGCCGCCAGTCCATCACAGGGCCATCACAGGGCGGCAGAAGATGTCTCTTATTTTCAGCAACACAGCGGGCGAGTAGCTGTTTTTGTCCGGTGCTATTGTTCTTGTAATGTACTGAGAGGAGCCCCCTTATTTCTGAATCTGTCCAGTTCCCAGCCATTCTTGGAAAAAAAGAACTGGCTTTGCAGTTATAAAATCACCCCCGAGCCAAGGCAACCGTCGCGGATTCAAATATGTCATCAGTGGAACAAATGGTAAATGGACTGCATCATTATATAGCACTTTTCTAGTCTACAGACCACTTGGAGCACTTTGCAATGTATGCCTCATAGTCACACATGTTCATACTGATGGCGTAGGCTGCAATGCAAGGTGCCAACCTGCTCATTGGGAGCAGTTAGGGGTTCAGTTTTTTGCTCAAGGACACTTTGATACACTCTATGGAGGAGCCGGGGATCGAACCATGACCCTTCTGATTACTAGATGACCTGCTCTACCTCCTGAGCAATGCTGGCCCAAAGGAGTCTTGTGATTGGTTTGCTCGCTCCATGTGAAAGTGCCTTTTGTCAGACGGACATAACCCTCTACGTGCGTTTCCCTGCAACGCTACTGCATTCATCCACAATACGACATTACCCGCATTTTCCCTGAAATGTTACGTGGCCTTGAGGTGGGATATTGGCGGTACAGATTTCCCTGAATATCAATTGCTGCTCCCATTCATACATGACCCCATGCAAGAAGTGTTCCTGCACATTTCAGGGCTACATGTGCGGGCATCTGGGTAGCATAGCGGTCTATTCCGTTGCTTACCAACACGGAGATCTTCGGTTCGAATCCCCGTGTTTCCTCGGGCTCGGTCGGGCGTCCCTACAGATACAATTTGCTCTGTCTGCGAGTGGGAAACGGTATGTGGGCGTGTGTCCTGTTCGCTGCACTAGCACCTCCTCTGGTTGGTCTGTTCGGGGGGGAGGTGGAACTGTCAGGTGAAAAGAAGCGGCTGGTGACTCCACATGTATGGGAGGAGGCATGTGGTAGTCTGCAGCCCTCCTCGGATCAGCAGAGGGGGTGGAGCAATGTTCAGGACAGCTAACTGGGGGTGACTAGAGGTCTGCTTCCAGAATTAACGTCGGCTGAGTCATGACCCCATATCGTGCAAACCACATTTCGTACGAATTCATGCAGCTGATTACAAGATATAAACTTTTCGCGTTTGTTGCGCCCCCTAGAGGTTAATGGCAATGCACTTAAATATGTAAGCTTGGTGAAAACTGAACATGGCTCAACATTTCAGGTTGGTACTCAACACATTCAGGAGTTATCGCAATTTTTTTAACATTAGCTATTTTGATAAAATGTGATTAGCTTGTATAATGAAACCATAGGGAATAAATAATAATAATAAAAAGAAGCTTTTTCCAGGTTGCTCAAGAGATGCTCAGTACCAAATTTGGTGACAGTTGCTCAAAATTTTTAGGAGGTATACTGAAAAAACAAATTTGGACAAAATTCAAAATGGCGGAAAAAAATTCTAAGCTGATATAGGTGTGGCTTCTATCTTTGGATTCCTCTGGACCCACAGAATCCAGGGGGGAAAATTTTTGGTTTTTGAGACCGAAATTCACAAGTTATAGGCCAAAACATAAAGTTTGTTTTTATAACGCCACCATCTGGCCAATCGGTATATATATTTTTATTGTCTGAGTAGTGGGTGAGATTTCGAAGCTATCTTCCACGTTTGGGAACGGTAGCTGTTATAGTTTTGAGACCCAGACACTTGTATTGCAGAGGAAATATAATAATAATCCAGACACAACGGGGGTCCAGCAGCTTGGACCCCTGAAAAGTCGGACGGCAGTGTGTCAAGACAACATGTCGATTATGGTGCCAAACTGTTTGCGCTGGGGTTTTTCCACTCGGTAGTATTAGATTGTGATATGACAGTAAAACTCTTTCTAGGTGGTGATAGAAACGGCGTGGTTTTAGTTCTTGACGGTGCGGTGACTAAACGTGGTGAATAGTTTTGATTTATTTTTTTCACTAAAAAAAGCAAATTCATTAAATTTCTCTGTGGGAAGGACTTGTGGAGCGATCTGCTTTGGGGACTTGTAAGCTTGTCAGCCATGGCAAACAGAGGGCAGGTGTTATGGATATTCCTGTTAATCATCTCAGAAAAATGTTGCTGTCTGGTCCTGCATAACTCACTTAAAACTAGAAATGCTTTGCTATAGAGTGGACTAGTGGATCTGAAGTTTAGTTTTTCTCTACTTGCCTTCGGATTTCCTGCATTTCTTTTCAGGGCTTTTGCCGTTACGGTATTTCTCCATGGTGCCTTCTGTTGGCTCAAAGTTTTCTTGACCCTTGCTCGTGCAACAACATCCACGACGTTCAACATTTTCAAGTTGAAATGATCCAGGAGTACATCGACTGTCTCTGTAGTCATGGTCGGTGACGTTGTCGCCTCCATAAATTGAGCACTAGTACACAAAAATGATCAGAAAGGGACGAGTCCTTAACCATAAGGGATTTCTCAGCCAGTTTCTCAGAATCCTATTTGCATGTTCCTGAATGTAAATGTAAACTTTGCATTTAACAGTGCTGCCATGTATTTGGTCAAAGTGTCTTCATAGTTCAGTGAACAGTCAGTATTTAAACACATTCCTCAGTCAGTAACCTGCTGGGTGACCAGGTTTTTGGTTGGTCCTCATCCCTCGTAACAATTCCAAGACTTGCTTGGCTGATGAAGCAGTTTTGTCTGTGATGGGTATTTGCTTGTGGGTGCTTTTTTAAATTAGACTGAAGTGTGCCTAAATGGCCCACCCAGACGGCAAGAAGCGCTCATGCAGGAGGTGCAGGCAGTGCTTTGAGCGGTCCGCTGTGGTGTAGGACCATGCATAGCCCCTGCCGCAGGAGAAGACAAGAAGATAATATAAGTGGTTTATGCCAGCTGTAGCTTAAGGAATCAACTAAAATGAAGTAAAAGTCAGGTGTGCGGGTGGTGTGGCGGTCTGTTCCATTGCTTACCAACATGGGGATTGCCGGTTCGAAACCCCGTGTTACCTCTGGCTTGGTCAGGCATCCCTACAGACACAATTTATTAAACTTGTCTGTGTGTCTGTCACAGTGTCTGTAGGCAGGAGTATTTGCACAGTTAAACTAGAGAAAAGGGCAGTGACATTAGTGTGGAAGGCTAGTGGGTAATACCACTGACCTTATCAGTCAGCACCAGCCTGCATGCTGCAGCCTGCTATACGATTTAAAAACAACAATACTAATGTACACAACATGTAATGTAATGTACACAATATGTGATGTAATGTACACAACATGTAATGTACACAACATGTGTTGTAATTTACACAACGTGATGTAATGTACACAACATGTGATGTAATGTACACAACATGTGCAAAAGTGATTGTAATATTGTTGGTGACATTTGCCTGGCCATGACATTTGGGCATGGAAGTGCATAGAAGCTGATTAAATCCCCCCCACAAGAATTCCAGGTTCTTCCATGTACTGTGGTCGTCTTAAAGAATGACCGGTTATATCCTTGTTGATTGGTGGCTTTTGTTTCGGGGAGAAGAAGAATCTTTCCCTCAGACCTTTAACTTGATGTTTTCGTGTGTGCTTAAGAAGTTGAATGCTTAAATGGACTGCTCTTTTTCAGCGTACTCGACTGTTTCTGGTGTAAATGGACCCCTGGTGATCCTGGACAATGTGAAGGTGAGCATGATTAGTGGGTTTGAACACGGCACCGTCACCAAAGGGCCGTTGTCGGTGGGAGTAAGTCCTCGCTTGCTCTCCAGCTTCATTGTGGTGCATGGTACTTAAACACATGTTATACAAATCATCTGATTCTGCTCCACTTTGAGCAGTAACAGACATGGGGAGATTAGTAAAATGTGTATTCAGTTAAATTTCAGCAGCAACCATTTGAGTACTGAAATATAGGTTATTCATATGAATACACGACAACTGTTTTCACTGTCGGTTTGCAAGGATAGCTGAAATGCACTGATGTGCAGGTGTTCATGTCTTGTTGTCCGACTGCCTTTAAACCAGTTCCCAAGATATGCTGAAATTGTGCACCTGACTCTGCCTGATGGCACCAAGAGGAGTGGGCAGGTGTTGGAGGTGATTGGAAGCAAGGCCGTAGTTCAGGTAAGAGACATGCCCAAACTGACTAACGCCTCCTACAGACTGTGTGATGTGGGCCATCTCAGATGACCGATGACTAAACGTGGTGATATCTTTGGTCGTGGCACCAAAACGGTGGTCCTACGTCGCACTGTGAGACAGGTTCACTGTGAGACAGGTCCACTGTGAGACAGGTTCACTGTGAGACAGGTTCAGAGACTGCTGTTATTACGGTCTTGTGACCGAAGACAACCCGGGACAAAAGTCTGACAGTGTCAGAAATGTAGGACAACCATCTCACAGTGTGACCGCTGCTACGACTACGTCTACTAACCAACCAATAGAAATGCAGCAGGACATGACGCCCTGGTCAACGCCACGCACAATCTCTGCTGGCGCTAAACACAAACAGACACACTGTTAGCATGTGTGAGCCAAATGCCCTGGATTCAACACAGCGAGCAACAGAACCAGCTGTGGCGACTACTGAAAGGACTGGATTCCTGCTCGGCGTCATGCTGCTCTACCGGCGGCGCAGACTGATGACACGCGCTGATGCGGCACGCACGCTGATGACGCTTTTATGGACTTGTGTCGTAGCCTGTGATTCAGTAGTGTTACCATGGTACAGTCTACACACATCACACTTGATGTGGTACCAAGTTTATTAGATCCACATCACACAGTGTGGCTTGTTATATCACACAGTCTGTAGGAGACTTAAAACCCAAGCTGGTTTAAATTACAACTGTTGCAGTATAGTTAAATAATTTTAAACATTTGTATTTAACAAACCACAGGTTTGTCATTGCTGTGGTTTAATTTGGTGGATTTTAATCAAATTTATCTTCCAGGTGTTTGAGGGGACGTCAGGTATTGATGCCAAGAAGACGGCGTGCGAGTTCACGGGCGATATCCTGCGCACACCGGTGTCAGAGGACATGCTGGGTAAGACGAGCATGGATGTCGCAAAGATGAAATCACATCGGGGCGTCCGGGTAGCGTAGCGGTCTAATCTGTTGCCTTCCAACATGGGGATCGCTGGTTCGAATCCCCGTGTTACCGCCGACTTGGTCGGGCATCCCTACAGACACAATTGGCCGTGTCTGTGGGTGGGAAGCCGGATGTGGGTATATGTCCTGGTCGCTGCACTAGCGCCTCCTCTGGTCGGTCGGGGCACCTGTTCAGGGGGGAGGGGGAACTGGGGGGAATAGCGTGATCCTACCACGCGCTACGTCCCCCTGGTGAAACTCCTCAATGTCAGGTGAAAAGAAGCAGCTGGCGACTCCACATGTATCCGAGGAGGCATGTGGTAGTCTGCAGCCTTCCCCGGATCAGCAGAGGGGGGTGGGGTACAATTGGGGAAAAAAGGGGGGAAAATAAGAAAAAAGGATGAAATGACATTGTGACAGAGCCCGCCAGAGTAAAGCGGTAAAGCCCCTCTGATTGGTCCACCATTACATTGGTCCTTAGAGCCATGGAGGCTTTCATCCCCGTCTGCAGTTGTCTCCATCTGTTCTGCACATGGTGGAGATACCTAATCAGTGTCTGAGCTATTAGCTGTGCTTTCAGCGTGCTTTGAAAGCTGCATATTCCGTTATATTTTCCTTCAATACCCTGATTTCCTCTGTGTGTTTTCTCCTCCTTGGTAAAGACGAGGAGGACAAAACGTTATATTGAACCCATTGAGGCCGCTGCCTGACCTCTGTGTGACTATTGCTGAATGTCTCGGGCTGAGCGTCTCAGCACAGCACAAGGTCACACGGTCTGAATAGCAGCAGAAAGTAAACCTGCCTTTGTTGCTGAAGGATCATTAATCGCAGCCATGGGTTTAAACCGTTACTTGTAGACGCTACGAGAGTCGTCGTAGCCACTTTCATCTGTGAGCATCTGACACACAACAGAATGGATCACATGTGCTGGGAAGTGTCATCTAATTAATTTTTATATCGTTGATGGTTTCTTTTCCCAGTAATCAGCCTTGAAGGCAGCTTCTATGTGAATCAAGTGTTTATTAATCAGATGACGGCTGATTTAAACTGCACTTAAAAGAAAAACCTCCCCGCTCTTTAGGACGCGTTTTCAACGGCTCGGGCAAACCCATCGACCGCGGGCCCAGTGTGCTGGCTGAGGACTACCTGGACATCATGGGTAAGAACTGACCTCCCTGCTCAGGCTGGTGGCATGACGAGGCTGTGTGGAGGTAAAACCACCCAGACCCCAGTACGGCTACCTTCAGCAAGCCCACTAAACCATTTTATTTAAGAAAGGACTTCACTTGCTGTGCCCCTCTTGTGAAACAAGACAAAACGACAACATTACACATAAAAATACAAAATAACAACGTTACACATAAAATATATAACAACATTACACATAAAAACATAACGACATTACACATAAAAACACATAACGACATTACACATAAAAATACATAACAACATTACACATAAAAATATATAACAATATTACACGTAAAAACACATAACATTGCACATAAAAACATATAACGACATTACACATGAACATACATAATGACATTACACATAAAAATATATAACAACATTACACGTAAAAACACAACATTACACATAAAAACACATAATAACCTTACACATAGAAATACAAAACGGCAACATTACACATAAAAATATATAACAACATTACACATAAAAGTATATAACAACATTACACATAAAAACACATAACGACATTACACACAAAAACACATAATAACCTTACACATAGAAATACAAAACGGCAACATTACACATACAAATATAGAACAACAACATTACACATAAAAACACATAACGACATTACACATAAAATACATAATAATCTTACACATAAAAATACTTAATGGCAACATTACACATATATACAAAACGGCAACATTACACATAGAAACACAAAACGACAACATTACACATAAAAATATATAACAACATATCACATAAAAATACAAAACGACACCATTACACACAAAAAGGACAAAAACATCCAAATTACTGTGGATTGTGAGAAGAGAATAAACTTGTGTTGTGGTGAGACAGAAGCGTGTGTGTGTGTGTGTGTTCATGAGCAGACATGGCAGAGAACGTAGACTAACACTTTTGGTGTTTAGGGGGAGTAGTCAGGACTTGTGTCCACTTCGTCCAAACAGAAATACTTTGTTACCAGTCTGAACAGGAAGTGGTGCTGCCAGTCAGCATGTCATGTGATGTGGCATCTTGCTGGCCAGATGTGGATATGTGCCATGTGATTGGTTTGCCTGCTCATTAAGTGTTTATGTAAGATGAGTGCAGTAATGCATCCGGGTAGCGTGGCGGTCTATTCCATTGCCTACCAACATGGGGATCACCGGTTTGAATCCCCGTGTTACCTCCGGCTTGGTCGGGCGGCCCTACAGACACAATTGGCCGTGTCTGTGGGTGGGAAGCCGGATGTGGGTATGTGTCCTGGTCGCTGCACTAGCGCCTCCTCTGGACGGTCAGGGCGCCTGTTCGGGAGGGAGGGGGAACTGGGGGGAATAGCGTGATCCTCCCACGTGCTACGCCCCCCTGGTGAAACTCCTCACTGTCAGGTGAAAAGAAGCGGCTGGTGACTCCACATGTATCGGAGGAGGCATGTGGTGGTCTGCAGCCCTCCCCGGATTGGCAGAGGGGGTGGAACTATGACCGGGACGGCCCGTAAGAGTGGGGTAATTGGCCGGATACAATTGGGGAGAAAAGGGGGAACCCCCCCCCCCCCCCAAAAAAAAAAAAGATTACTGCAGTAGTCTGATGGCTTTTGTTCAACCCCTGGACATCTGGTAGTCTTTGTGTAAATATTACAAGGTACTGAGTGGGCAGATTGCCGACACAGCTTGTATGAAATACCGACTCCGGCTCGTGTTGACGCAGGAGCCTGGTGTGTAAACCTGAGGGGGCTAGGTGGCGTGTGTGGAAGGGGTTTATGAGTGCCTTTCATGTGATCACCACACCAGTGCATCACTGACCTTTGCACCCCATTCTTTCCAACGCGTCGTCTCGTTCCTGTCTAGTGGTGAGATGACTCACCGGTCCTGTCTAGGCTCTTCTGTCACAGAGAAGGGGCCAGTGTATTTTTACAGAAGATGCAGGGTTTCCAGGAAGGGTTTTAAGCAGACATTTTTGTCTGCAGCATTGTTGTGATGAGTGATGGTTATCTAGAACATTTCTTTGTGGAAGGAGTATTAACATTCGTAATGCTAAGTTAACCTACAAATGAACAGGGGAAAGGTCTGTCAATCATGTCTCCAGCTGAGCCTTTAATTTTCTGTGTCCCACAGGCCAGCCTATCAATCCTCAGTGCCGTATCTACCCAGAGGAAATGATCCAGACAGGCATCTCTGCTATCGATGGCATGAACAGCATTGCCAGAGGACAGAAGATCCCCATTTTCTCTGCTGCTGGGCTGCCCCACAATGAGGTAGGTGAGACCACGAGGACTGTCCACAGGAGCTGGTGGAGAAAATCACAAGCAAAAATGTTAACTTGCAACATCGACTTGCAATAGAGAGTGAACTCTGGATATGTCAGAGCGCTCCCCAGTGCCTCTGGCCTTGAAACGTAGTAGGAATACACAGCTGCCAATAAAGGTTTATCAGTTTGAACCAGAAGGGAAAAGTTATTAAATACAGTGAAAGAAATAAAAGGTGATTATTTTTTGTTTTTCCTCTCTACTTTGATAGTGTGTCTAGCTTCGGTTTTTCCTCTGTCCTCCTCCATCCGTGTCAAATGACGTTAATGAGCCGTGCACTTGAACAAAAGTTGAAATTGTCTCATCTTTGTGAAGAGGTGGAGCACTCATTGTGCTAAACTCTAAAAACAGATCAGGTCCCTGCGTTTGGTCAACAGTGCTCAGAGTGCTACCTCTCCATAGACAAGAAGATGGAAATATAGATGGCACTTTTTATTTCTTTCCAGGCCGACACTGGACACACGGCCTCAGCGTTCTGAACGTGTTCTGGATGTGCTTAGTCTCGATAATAGCAATGCCTTACATCTGACACTGTCTTTGTTGAAGCCGTGATCCTAGTGGGATAATGGCATTGTTGCAGAGTGACATGATTCAGCCTGTTTGTGTGCTTCCTGTCTGAGTCAGCGTCACACGACGGCTGTCTGACTTCCACTTCTTCATAGGGAAATGGCTCTCCACTCCACTCCAAGACCTAATAGGAACAACTTGCAGAGTAATTTGTGCTGTTGCAGCATCGACTGAATTAAGATGTTCCACTTGATGACAGATTGCTCAGCAGTTCTCAAAGACAGCAGCTTATTTATGTAGGCTGGGTGGATATGACGCTGGATTAGGTAGCAGTTATAGATTGAGAATTATCATCCATTGCCAGCTGGATTTAATGTTTTTTTTTTCTTTTTTTCCCTTTCTCTCCCTAATTGTACTTGGTCAGTTACCCTATTTTCCGAGCCGTTCCGGTCGCTGCTCCACCCCCTCTACTGATCTGGGGAGGGCTGCAGACTGCCACATGTCTCCTCCCATACATGTGGAGTCACCAGCCACTTCTTTTCACCTGACAGTGAGGAGTTTCTCCAGGGGGACGTAGCTTGTGGAAGGATCACACTATTCCTCCCAGTTCCCTCTCCCCCCCGAACAGGTGCCCCAACATACCAGAGGAGGCGCTAGTGCAGCAACCAGGACACATACCCACATCCGGCTTCCCACCCACAAACATGCCTGACCAAGCCGGAGGTAACACGGGGATTCGAACCAGCGATTCGTGTGTTGGTAGACAATGGAATAGACTAGTACGCCTCCCAGATGCCCCTGGATTCAATGCTTTGACGCAGCTTCTGTGTATTGTTTGGTTTATGATATGCTAGTTTAAGTTGGCCAACGTCAGATAGTGGCCATTGGAACGTGGCTGCAAAGAAAGCTGCTGCTTTGGGAGAATTTGAATTATTTGGTCCACTCCAGAGTTCAGATTAAACAGATTTTTACAAGGCTACCGTTAATCTTCCTCAACTAAAAGGAGAATTTCAAAACCCAAGAGGTTCCAGCATCTTTCACATCTCCAATCATTTTCACCTCCCTCCTCAAGGACTATGTAGAAATGCTGATCCCGTCTTACAATGCCAAAATCATGTTCTCAAGTTCTCATGACTACAAAAGCTGTAGTGCTTTAACATAAATGACACAACTATTCACACATGGCATTCATGTTGGTGTGACACGAGCAGCCGCCGGTATTCACTTCTGTAAAACGAGAACCGAGAGAAACTGGCATGATGATCATGTGGTGGCCCAGCAGTGTGGAGTCCAACCAGCTCAAAACCTGAACTAGATTCACTGTCCCTAAGCTGCCGAGCCACTGGGGGGGGCTTAAAGGCATAGTAACATTAAGTGAGAGATAATGACTGTCATCATCTCGACTAATGCAGCTAATATTTAAATCAGCATACCTGGACACATGCTAACATAGCTAACAAACAAGCGAGCTAACCAGTTTGAATTTCAATCTGTTCTGCTCAAACTGCTTTTAAATTCGACTTATGCGGGGTTTTTCCTGCATGGAGAATGGCGAGGCGGCCTCCTCCGTCATACCCCATCCCGCCTCCGTCATACCCCGTCCCGCCTCCAGCGCTCAGCCGTGTTATAATGAGAGACGCTGGTTTCTAACGAGCCGTGCGCACGGTGGAGTTGTCACTTTAAACTGCAGTTGCGGCATTACGCCGTCGCCGATGTGGTGGCGCTGTATCGTAATCAACACAGTGCACCGGGAAAGGCGCTGCCAAAACTGGCAAAGAGGGAAAAAGAGCTGCAGTTTTCCAGAAGTTTCCAGTTGTGAGAAGTGTAAGTTAAAGCAACGGCTTTTATGTGAAATTTATGTTCAAGTACACTGCAAGAGGGCCCGTGTGAGCTTTAAATGAAAACAGTAGCTTATGTTATATTTAATTTTAAACAACCTCGCTGTTAAGTGTGTAAATTAAACCGGTCACGGCCAGAGCGTCCACGGGGTAAGGCCTTCATTAGGCCACCCTTACCCGAGGGATAGTGGGTGTAGATCGGTGTAGTGTTCGGGGACTCGTCGTTCTCCAGCGACCCCTCTGGCCCACCCGGGCGCCTGCAGGCAGCCAAGCAACCGAAAGCATTCTCCCTACGCCTCCTTCGCGGCCTGAGGGTGATGCAATCCATGCGAGGCCTCTGCGTGTAAAATAGCGAGAGCAGCCGACACGAGTTTGAAGGAAGCTGGTGTTACGCCTATCTCCTTCCTGTGGAAACGTGAGCCAGGGGAGTTATTCCACAAGAGTTCCGGCCATATGCTATTGGGTTAATCTGGTGGGATAAGGGGGAAAACTAGAAATACATTTGGAAAAAAAAATTGTGTAAATTAACACATTAGCATTTATGCTGTATTTAATTTAGTGTTGAACAGGGCACCTTTATTTTTTTAAATAAAATATGCTTTGACGTGGAAATATTCATTTTCTTCAATCATAAAATCATTAGAACTCCTGAAATACGCTGCTTGTAAAAGACGAAGTGTTTGCCTGAGCCAGCCGAAGGCCCGCCACACATGCACGTGTGTGCTCATGAGGATGGTACCACCTCTGCCTTAATGTGAGCCAGGAACAACCCTGATATTTAATTAAATAGTTTCTTTATTTACCAAGATAGTTTTTTCAGTTTTAGATTTTATTCCACATTGAATTTTATGTTGCCTCTTTTTTCAAACGGACGATGCATTCGGCGGTGGTGTGGGTCCATACAGCAGTGGCTGTGTGGTTGAGCTGGTAACTGAATTAAAGTGATCTGACCTTGTGGCCAGAGAGGGATTAGACTATCTTGTGACTGGCGGTGATTAGTATTGGATCTGTTGCCCGGTCAGTGAGGCTCATAATGCTTGGGCTGGTCGACCTGTCACCAGAGTTATTTGTTTGCAAACAGCCTTGTCTTGACCTTTAATGTGCTGTAACCACACACTGCCCTACATCCGACTTGCTGTTTTGGTAGTAGCACGAATACGAACGTTGTTCAATATTATCATTTATCCTCTTTCAGTGGATAAATGATAATGATAATCAGGATGAAATTTGGACATTGTCAAGTATAATTTTGTTGTCTAAATTAATGATAATGAGAATCTAGTGCCTTAAGTTTATCTAACATGAGGTGTGAAAAAAGGAGTATTATGTGAAAATTAGTTTCTGATTGATATACTTTACATTACCAAACACTTCAATGTGATGAACCTCAGTTGGATTCTTAAACGTTGAATTTTTGCACATGTACACAGATGTTGTACACAGTCGCCAGTGATAATCATAATGATAATTTCATATTGCCCTGTCGGTTCACCTTGTTGCTGGTCATGTAAAACAGGGAAGTTGAAGATGAGCAAGGAAATACAGGGAATTTGCAAAATTTAGAGCGGTTCATTTGACAGTTTAGCCCCAAAAACAGAAAGGGTCCCCCCCTTTTTTTTTAATCCAAAATGTTTGTAAACGGGACTTAACAAAGCTGTTGAACGATCACACTTCTCATGACCAACTGCGTTTTGATCCCAAAGCCCATCCAAGCCATCCACTTTCTTCCCCGTTTCACACATGCCTGATCAAAAGGAGGACAGCTGAAAGGAGCGGCACATTGATGACTAGTCGTACTGTAGGAGCTGCCAGACAGGGTGCACCTCGTCCGCCTAATGATGGCCGCTCACTTGTCATGCCACTGGCATCGTGTTAAAAACCCAGCTTGTCGTTTCATTAGCAACATGTCACGAAGGTCGCTGGTGCGGCGCTCTCCTTTATGGGCCAGGTGTCTCGGCTCTGGGTGCACGGAGGGGTCAGGCCGGCTCAGCAGACACTGACCATTACCTTAAGTGATAAGCGTGAAATTCCCCCACACACACCCCATAACCCCATCCACATTCCATTCATCATGTTGTGCACAAAACTATTCACTAATTCACACACTCGCTTATACGCAGAGAAATGTACACCGTCAGAGACACACACAGACACACACTCATTCCAGCTCTTCTAAGTAGACGGTGTGCGGGATTGCTTGTGCCAGAGTGTTTTAAACAGTCTGCCGGCTGGGCCAGCGTTTAACACGACAGCCCAGAGATCTCTCGTGCTGTGTTTTATGTCTGTTCCCTGTGTTTCTCCGTCCTCAGATTGCAGCCCAGATCTGTCGCCAGGCTGGCCTCGTGCAGAAGTCCAAGGATGTGATGGACTACAGTGCAGAAAACTTCGCCATAGTCTTTGCAGCCATGGGGGTGAGTGTGTTGGGACCCTTTTTTCTTTTATCTGCACCCCCCCCCACACACACACACACACACACATTGTAGCCACTCACATCTTCCCTTAACCCTTCCATTATATCCTATCTTCACACACACACAGACACACAAAAACCATCCGCCTGTCTGGCATTCACCAGGTAACTTAGTGTTTAAGTCCTTCCTCTTACTTCTGCCCCTGTGAGCAGATCCTCTGGCCGTGTCAACAGGTTACTAATTCAGCAGAACCTTTAACACCCTCAGCCGGGCGGTATCGAATTCTTGCTGCCTCAGCTGCTCCTCTTGTCGATTCTAATCCCCAATTTTGACAGGGTGACCTGTAGCGAACACATACACACACACACAAACACACACACACACCTCTGCTTGACTCACTAAATCTTAATCTACAACCCACACCCGAGCCCCCCGCTCATTGGCGAGCTGCTGTTGTAAGACTAGCAGTTCAGTAGAAATGCAATGCAGACTGGAAGACTGCCGTGAATAGGGATGTGGACATGTGTGTGCTGGGTTATACATTTTTAAAAAGAGCTTGTATTAAAGGGGAAATAGCACTTTAAATGGAGATGGTAAAAAACACCATCTGGCGTACACGTGCTTACACGCGAGTACGTTTTGGTAACTAAGTAGTATGTAAAACCAAATTAAGGTTTCTATTGCAGAATTATTTTTCAAGTGGGTGGTGAAGTTGCACCGAGGGATCCCAGTTAAAGCTGTCGCTGTAGGCAGAGGTGATGTGGTTGCTTTTGTTAGTGTTCTGAGGTATGGCACACGACTTTTTAAACATGCCATATTTGTCCTTCAGGTCAACATGGAGACCGCCCGCTTCTTCAAGTCAGACTTTGAAGAAAACGGCTCCATGGACAACGTCTGCCTGTTCTTGAACTTGGCCAATGACCCCACGTAAGATTCCACCAGCAAGTTTCTGATGAAGTCGAAACGACACCTTTCAGCTCATGTCGACACTAGTGGCAAACTACACAATTTTGTGTAGTTTCCCATTTTATTAATTTGTATAGAATTTTAGCCGAGTTCATTTAGGGGATACTGTTTTCAAGTGTATTCTACTCGGAAATTGTGTGTGTTCAGTGGAGTCATTTTGTTTTCTTCACCAAACAGCATCGAGCGCATCATCACGCCACGCCTCGCGCTGACCACAGCTGAGTACCTGGCGTACCAGTGTGAGAAACACGTCCTGGTCATCCTGACTGACATGAGCTCCTACGCTGAGGCTCTCCGAGAGGTACAGTAATGCAGCTTATTCAAACAGTGGTTTAACCATCGACTGAAGGCAAGCATCACACTCACGAAGCAAGAAAAATCAAGTAGGCACCACATGATGAAAATATTTAGATTAAGTGTGAAAATGGTGAAAAATTAAAGGATGAAAGATCCAAGAAAAAAGTAACAATTTGACTAATCTTGACAACTTGCATCATCGTTGTTGCCATAGATAACATGACGTAGATGAATTCAACAAGGCTGGGAATTAGCAGGACATCAGAGCACACTTTTGAACAAACTTAAAGAGGTATTTATTAAAACCAAAGTTATCCAGTGTATACAATTTCAGTGTAAGGTACTCGCCATTCTCTAAAAGGAATGTTGAAAGCCATTAAAGGAATGTGGTAAACAGTATGGAAAACACGTCTTCTACTGTGCCAAACTATTTCATGTTGAGCTAGAACAAAAACAGAGATGGAAGGAAGGGGATTGATATTTTAGACTCCTACAATCTCAGGGCGGTGTACTTGCATGTTTACTCACTTGGCACCAAACTGAAACGTGTACGTGTACAGATGAGTACTATTTCCTGATTTGGTACCCTTGTTCTTGTCTTTCTTTAGATGGTATGAGCAGACAGACCGATATCTTAGTTGTGGTCAGTCTGTTCACAAGTACTGTGTTGAAATGTACCAGTAGCCAGTAACTGCTGATGCACCCACCCTGTCTACAGGAGGATTCATCAGAAACAACGCGCAACATCTGTTGCACGTTGTCCGTCTTGGGAGAGAGATCCCTCCTCTGTTGCTCTCCCTGAGGTTTCTTCCTATTCTTTCTCCCTGTTAAACCTCCTACGGACTGTGTGATGTGGGCCGTCTCAGATGAGAGATGACTTAACGTGGAGATATCTTTGGTCGTGGCTCCAAAACGGTGGTCCTGCGTCGCACTGTGAGACAGGTTCAAAGACTGGCCGTTACTACAGTCTTGCGACCGAAGATAAGCTTGGACAAAAGTCTGACAGTGTCAGAAATGTAGGAGGACCATCTCACAATGTGACTGCTGCTACAACCTACGTCTACTAACCAACCAATAGAAATGAAGCACTGAGTCCGCGGTGGTGTAGCGGTCTAAGCATCGGCTTTGTGTTGATGCAGTTGCCCACTGGGGACCGGGGTTCACGCCTCGGTCTCGTCAGATCCGACTATGGCCGGACTCGATGAAGCAGCGATAATTGGCAATGCTGTCTTCGGGAGGGGGCGGAGTCGGCTTGTGCTCATCACATGAATACGTCTGTGTGTGTGTCAGAAAAAGCAGTGGTTCGGCCTGGATTTGCCTTGTCACGAAAGTGGGGAGGCGTCTCATTTGAGACTGCCGGCCGGAGAGATGCAGTTGGCGAATGCATGCATTACGAGGGTAGGTGTTTGAATTAAAATAGGGATTGATCGGCCACTAAATTGGGAGAAAAAGGGAAAAATCAGAAATAAATTTAAAAAAAGAAAAAAAAGAAAAGAAATGAAGCACTGATTGAAGCCATGCACAATCTTTGCTGGTGCTAAACACAAACAGACTGTTATTATCTGTTACCCAAATGTGATGGATTCAACAAAACGAGCTAAAACAAGCAACAAAATGAGCAACAAAACGAGCTGCGGCGATTACTGAAAGGACTGGATTCCTGCTTGGCGTCATGTTGCTGTACCAGCGGTGTAGATTGATTACGTGCGCTGATGCGGCACGCACGCTGATGACGTTTTTATGGACTTGTGTCGTAGCCTGGGATTCGGTAGTGTTATCATCGTACAGTCTACACACATCACACTTGATGTCGTACGCAAGTTTATTAGATCCATATCGCACAGTGTGGCTTGCAGTGAACTTATAGGACTGCTAAAATCTCACAGTCTGTAGGAGGCTTGAAGGTTTTTATTTTTAGGGAGTTGTTCCTTGTCCGATACGAGGGTCTAAGGATGGGATGTTGTGTTGCTGTAAAGCCCCTTAAGGCAAATGTGTAATTTGTGATATTGGTCTATACAAATAAAATTGACTTGACTTGCCCAACATATTTTCAGTAGATCTATAAACTGCTTGATTTGTTTCTGAATCATCTGAGGAAAAACCCTCGCATAGGTGTATTTGTTACACCAGAATTTGTTCATAGACATTGGGAGCATCAGTGCTAAACATCTGGTAAGTTGTTGTTGGTGGTGTTGGTGTTGTTGGCAGATGGATGATACACTCACTAATTCCTGTTCCTTACTGAAGGCAGGGATAGTGTGTCCTTCAGTCTTGCAGGGTATACCTTAACTTAATTATCCTCCTAAGCTTGGTTCTAGCTTCCACTCTTTTTTTCATCTGTGACGAGGCCTCCAGCTGCCTCCAATCTTTTATGCATGTCGGTATAATCTTCCTTTTATTTTGTACACTTTGCCGTGTCAGTATGCCGACAGCACGATGTAGATGTGGAATGATGCGGGTGCACATGAAAGAGCATTTTCCTTCCTTACGTTTTCACTTCCTAACCTTGGCACTTCCGCGTAGTGGATTCAGGCAGCTCCTTGTGTTTTTTGCCACTTCTGAGGAGCCAGGAGGATGTAACATTTAACTTCTGTTCCCATTCATGGATAAGAAGGTTGAATTCTGCATTGAATCCACAGTTCACAAGCGTTTGGTCCCCATCAACCTCTAGATTCAAGGATGCATTTTTCTTCTCCAGTTAATTTGCCAGACTATTAGGGAACAAATGTGCTGTTGGTCGTTTTTCTAGGACGGCAGGGGTGAAAAAAGTCTTTCCAGCCTTTGTCAGTTTCCTCTGAAAATGCTAAGGTTACTGGAAACAAATCCTGCATACTTCTCCTGCCTCTCCAACAGGAAGGTCTCTTGTTAGACTTGTTTATGTAACTGTGATGTGAAGGAGTAAAGGGGGAAGCCCAGTTTTTAAAATTAAATGATTAATTTCTTTCGTTTGCTGTACGTTCTTGCTGAATAACACATATGTAAATACAAAACAAAAACTCATACTGTGCCCAAACATGATTAAATAGTCATTTTTGCTATCCTCCTCCTTAAACAACCACTTCACCACGAACTCTGTCGGCCCTTAGAATCTTCTTGAACACCACTGTACATTGTTAAGAGGCACAAAAGCAAACACTGCAGTGGAGGAGAGAGAGAATAGAAATAAAGAAAAATCTCTTCACAATCATGTTTCCCTGAATGTCTCTTGTCCTAACCCTGAACAGGTGTCTGCTGCCAGGGAGGAGGTGCCGGGCCGCCGTGGCTTCCCTGGTTACATGTACACCGATCTGGCCACAATCTACGAGCGCGCTGGCCGAGTGGAGGGCAGGAATGGTTCCATCACCCAGATCCCCATCCTCACCATGCCTAACGACGGTCAGCATTTCCTGGGAATACTTTAAAATAGCCTTGTTCTCCTGTAGAACATGAATGTCCACTTTATATATACGTCAGTTACTGCTAGCAAGGTTGAGCTGCTCCGTTTTAGTGTAGGAACTGGTGTTCCACAGCTTTTCATTGAATCTGAATCCAGTATCAAATATTCTTATCAAATCCAAATTCATGCAAACCCAATGTTTTTTTTTTTTTTTGGTAAATTATAAAAATAAAAAGCAACTTACTATTTTTGATTCCCGTTTTTGCTGATTGACCATGATATCAGACGTAAATGGAATAAAGCATGCTGCTTGTGTGGGTGCAGACTTACTTGCATGACATAATCACTTGCTGATCGATCCTCAGTAGAGATTTAATTACCTTTTTACTATAATACAGTATGTGGTTGTATTATGCCAGACCAACTGAAGGTAGAACAAAGATTTGGATTTGGGGGAAAAATTTTAGTAAGAGAACTTTGAGTTAATTGAATCCAGGTATTTTATCATCTCGGAACCATTTCCAAAACGGAACCCTCTATCAAACCTCAACCAGAGACAAAATTCATTTGGCATTCGTCTGGTCATGGCACACTGGCTTTTTCAATGTGTAAGTGTCTGTGCCCAACTGCCCATTGATATACTGTTAGGGGTGCAATCATGCTTTCTTTTGTGGATGTATGTTTGTACACTGATCAGCCAAAACGTTATGACCACCTGCCTAATACACTGTTGGCCCTCCGTGTGCCGCTAAAACAGCACTGACCCACTAAGACATGGACTCTAATAGACCCCTGAAGGTGTCCTGTGGTATCTGGCACCAAAACATTAACAGCAGATCCTCCAAATCCTGTAAGTTGCAAGATGGAGCCGCCGTGAATCGGATTTGTCCATCCAGCGCATCCCACAGATGCTCAATCGGATTGAGATCTGTAGAATTTGGAGGCCAGGGCAACACCTTGAACACTTAATTTTCCTCAACCCATTCTTGAACAATATGTGGCAGGGTGCATGATCCTGCTGAAAGAGGCCACTGCCAACAGGGAATACCATTGATATGAAGGGGTAGACCTGGTCTACAATGATGTCTGGGTAGGTGGCACATGGCCAACTGACATCCACATGAATGGCCAGACCCAGGGTTTCCCAGCAGAACATTGCCCAGAGCATCACACTCATCTTCCCATGGTGCATCCTGGTGCCATCATTTCCCCAAGTAAACGGCACACATGTACAAGGCCATCCACATGATCTAAAAGAAAACGGGACTTATTGGGCCAGGCAGCCTTCTACCACTACTCTAAGGTCCAGTTCTGACACTCGCATGCCCACTGTAGATGCTTTCGCCGGTGGAGAGGGGTCATCATGGGTACGCTGGTCTATTGCTAAGGGTGGGGTCGTCCTGTAATTTCATATGGACTACCTCCACTGCTTCATCAACAGGAACGCACATGAAAGAAACTTAACCTCATAAGAGACCATGGTTTCATCCCCCTCCATAATGATGTCCCTCACCTGATCCACAAAAGCCATAGTGTTCTGAATGTAACGTTTAACCCGTTGCTGCCTACTGGTTAATGCCTACTGGTTAAGAAGAGATGCCAGAATCTTAGAGATGTTATAGGTCACTGAGTTAATCGTGCTAACAATAGGCCATAAAGGCATATTCTTTTTATGTATCTTAGGTACACCATACAGACTAGGTGTAGCTTCCCCTGGGTATAATCTGTGGTACAAAATTCTGTCAGTTGCATTGTCCTGTTCTAACAGCTTCAGGCAATCCGTCACCTTTTTCTTGTTACCACTGCCTGGATCTAATTTCAGGGGCTCATAAGTGTTTGTGTCGCTAAGTAACGTCATAACTTTCTCATGATAGTCTGTCTGGTTTATTAAAACAGTGCATCTGCCTTTGTCCACTGGAAGGATGATGATGTTATTGTCCTTACTGAAAGTCGTGAGTGCATTACTCTCATCTCTGCTGATGTTGGACGGTGGTGGCTTCACATTGCTGAGGCAGGCTGAAACTTTGGTCCACAGTTGCTCTGCTTCCGGGTCTGTGATTTTCGTTGTTATGGATCACTGATTCCGAGGCTGTGATTAGTTCCACTAGCAGGATTTGCCTCGGCGCGACAGCAGAATTCAGCGCCTTAGCAAGGATGTCTTTCTCCTTCTGGGTGAGTTGTCTGTCGGACAGATTCTTCACTCACTTGTCCACATTGTCGGCGTGTGTCTGGCATCCATGTCTCCGTCTGCCGCTGAGGGCGCCGTCCATTGTCTGCCAATGTCTCTGGCTTGCAGCAAGTAGGTCAAACTTCTTTTGCTGCCTGGTTTTCGACTTTCCATGTTGTGCTGTGAGCTCAATCACACGTTGGAAAGTGGTCTAATCTAGACGTGACCTGAGTCTCTGTTAGATCTGCTCCTCTTTGGCTTTCAAAGCATTGATGGTAAAATTAGTTTGTCTCACCCATTCGTTCAACAGCTGGCGCTGTGCCCTCTGGAGGATCTGGTTAGCTCAGTAGCCCTTGACAGAAGATTTCATTTGCAGGCTCTTCGGTGTAATCCCGCTCTGTCTGCACCTGAGGCGGACTCTCAAGTGGTTCCTATAGTCTGCCATCTTATGTGCCGTTCACTTGTACTCATGTAAAGGTTTAAGGCAATCCTCACCGAAATGAGTCAGAATGTCTTGATACATGCTCAATAATCCAGGTAAGGAAATCACAGAAAGTTGAATCAGTTCATCTGGACACAGCGTTTAGTGGGAGAAATGTTTCATCACTCATCTAAGTGACTTCTTCAGTCTCCAACCTTATAAACAGCACAGTTGCCAAACGACCAAATCCAAGAATTTGTTTTGTATGAAAATTACTGTGACCATTAACTAGAGTTACAATGACAATATGTACTATTCAAAGAGGATTGGGGAATAGATGCAATCATTGCAATCAGTTGCAATGATTGCATCTATTCCCCAATCCTCTGTGAAAAGGATACCTGCAGTCGGTTGAGACTGACAAAGTCACTTATGCCCCTTTTCCACTACATGGTACCGGCTCGACTTTCTCATTTTCCATTACTGGAAAGTACCGGCATTTTGGTAACTGTTACGACTTTTATGGTACCACCTTTGTTGAGGATCCAAAAAAAAAACAAAACTGGAGTGGGTACCAAAATCAGACCAGCTACACTGAGGAGGTACTGTTACGGTAATGGAAAACGACGCTCATCGAGTCGAGTTGAGCCGGTACCATGTAATGGAAAAGGGGCGTTAGATGGGTGATACGTTTCCCCCACTAAAAGTTGTCCAGATGAACCGATTCAACTTTCTGGGACAGAGGACATATTCTTTATGCCTCCCATTACTATAGCAGCATGCCTGAAAGCCACCTCCTATCTGTTTGAATGGGAATCTCCCGGTAAAGCAGGGTGGCGATTGAGCTAGGTTTTTTTTTTTTTTTTTTTTTTTTTACTCTGCTGGGTTTTCAAAACATTACATTTGGTGTTCTTGTTTTGACTGAAATTCTAGATAAAGTTATCCAAGGAATAATACTGTTTTAATGCCTTCAGCTGCTCCGGGACATTAAAGTTCACTGGTAAAGTGACTGATGTTGAGAAGTAGTAAACCTCATCTGTTATGGTGGATTAACAGAGTAATATGATGTGTCAGTTCCTTGTGTCTCACTCCAAGGCTTGCAATCACACAAGGCCATTTGGAAGTGTTAAAGTATTATGTACTGGTATTTGAGCAGATTCGCTGCAAATGAAACATTCTGATGCAATTGCTCACTGTCAAGGACACAGGGGCAAGGCCAGTGGTTTTTAACCATGGGCCATGGAGAGCCAGTGTATGCAGGTTTGAATCCCAACCCAACACTATACCATCTGATTTCAATGATTTAGTCCTCCTCTGTCTGGTTGAAGGTGTGCCAATTAGTCACCTGGTGTAGAAAAACACCCTGCATACATACAGCTCTCGTTGGAACAGAGGTGAATACTGCTGGGCTAGGCCGCTGTGAAATCTGGTCTATTTTGTTGGCACTATTTTGTTTGCACCGCCTTTCACTAAAGCCACCTCCATTAGATGTTACATTGTGAGTTTGTGAGTGCAGGTGTTACATCACGAGCACTGTCCTCAATTAGTGTTTCTTTGAGTCAGGACCATGGCACCTTGAGAAGACTGAGAAATGCATTCCAACTTTCTGGAGGTATTCCTTCTAGATTCACTTTCGACATACTCTACAGTAAACCGTGCTGTTTCCGTTGGCTTGTGTATCTAACATCCACCTGTATAATACAACTGTACAGCGACATTATAAGAAGACAGTGAGTGGGTGGGCAAAGGGGATAAGGGCCCAAGTTAGGTTGAGGGTTTAATTTGTGATTGTTTGAGTCCGACGTACTAAGAACACTCTGCCACAGTCTCATGTTGAATATATACAGTGGATTTTTTTCTGGAATATAATTTGATTTGATACACTATTGTGTATGTGTTGTTGTGTTTTGGTCCTCTTTCTAACAGACATCACCCATCCAATTCCTGATCTGACGGGGTACATCACTGAGGGGCAGGTGTACGTAGACAGACAGTTGCACAACAGACAGGTATGGTCCATAAGATCTTGGATGCTTTCTCTCTCTCTCTCTCTTTTTTTTAATTTTTTTTTAGGAGTGTCTCTCTAATCTGGGGCCAGGAACTGGTGCTGGTTTGTAGTTCTGGGGAGTTCTAGTGGCGGGTCTAGGTGTAGTGGAAATAAGGAAAAATTAACTCTTATCCCGCAATTAAGAAACTTGCTTTTTCTAATGTCTGTTAAATCATTTCATTGTGTAGATATTAAAGATAACCAAATGAGAATAAAAAGTAGATTGCAAGTTATCTTTCCATTGACTGACCAGGTTTCATTGCTAAACTAGAATCCTGAATCAGGAGGTTTGTCGTTTCATATTATGTACTACGTACACAAAAGAAACAAAATTCTGTTTTCCCCAGCCCACAGCAGTACAACACAAAAACCTCCAAAAACGACACCACCAAAAACATACAAAAACAGAACAAAGGGGGAAAAAAAACAGCCAACAACACAGTCCACCCAGTGAAACACAGTCCAAAAACTCCACCGTCCAAAGAATGACAGCCATGGAGGATGACTTTCAGAACTGCCAGTCTTCGACAGAGAGCAGTGTTGGTCGGGTAAGCTAGAGAGTGGCTGAAGAGAGGGAGCGGCGATAGTGAGAACAAACGTTTTCTGAAGGTTCTGAATCGGTGCAGCCACGAGCGGTTCTTCATCATATAGCTGTACAACGGCACAAAAACATTTTTAGGCCGATAGGTCCGGTAGTTTGTGAGATTAGCTGCGGACTGACACACACAAACCCACACACACATGTGACCAAAAGCACAATCCCCTCCGGGCTAGCCACCTGGTGTGGATAAATGTTCTTTTAATCCCAGTATTTCCTGCTCAAAACCAAAATATTTAAACTTTTATGTGCGATGTAAATGTTAATTGGTGTAAAAGGAAAAAAGGTGAGGTTGCTGGAGTGATAAAATCCTTGTTTGAATAAAACATTGATTCTGATCAGAAAACATTTTTAGATCATGTCCTGTAGCTTGTATACTTTAAGCTAACTGCCATTAGGCTTGGGCGATTGGACACATATCAACAATTGGCTGAGTCCAATCGGTGGTTGTTTTTAATTTTTACTTGAGTTTTGTCCTTTTATTTTGCTAATTTGCCTCCTCGAAAGTTCAACTTGATAAATACTTAACCAGTGAAGCGCAATTCAAAGCGTGCGCCAATAGGAACTGGCAGTTAGAGTTGGACCATATGCACGTTCCTGTTGCACGGATTTCCGACGAGTCTTTCTCAAAACCGCAGTGACTACAAGACAGTTCTTTTGCCGGTGTTCTGTACCTTGCGGTTGTGTCCATGGTTAGGCGGAGTTAAAGTTAGACTGCTGTTGATTCGCACTACGGTAGCATTTTTCGAAAAGGCAGCATAAATCTTCAGAACATCGGCACTATTCGTTTGCAAAGATGAAAAAATAACTTAATGTAGGTCCTTCAGCCTGCTGGTTGTGTCGGTTTAAATCAAAAATAATCCCAAATAGGGGATTTTGTGTTCTTTTTCATGAGATGTTCCATGATTGCATTTGCTGAAAATGGCCAGCGTACATGAATATATAGGCAAGTGCTGGTTGTTGGGCCGATAGTGGCCGATAGGAAAATTTTGACATATCGCCCAACCCTACTTGCCATTGGGTAAAATTTGCAAAGTATTGTTATTATTGCATTATTAATTTTAATTGTGAATTTCATATATAATATGTACTTTATTAATCCACATGGGGAAATTAATTTACTCTGGGCAAGTGCATCAAATGAAATGACAAATTGTTTCTGATTCTGATTCATCCTCTGCATTTAACCCATCCCAACACACATACTGGAAACAGTGGGCAGCCATGTAGCTAGGAGCAGTGGGCAGCCATGTAGCTAGGAGCAGTGGGCAGCCGCTGTGCAGCGCCCGCGGACCAGCTCCAGGTGTTCTTGCCATGCCTCGGTCAGGGGCACAGGCAGGAGGAGTGTTAACCCTAACATGCATGTCTTTCTGATGGTGATAATTATTTCTGGTCAGTGTCTCCGATGTTTACAGGGATAAACATTGTAGAATGCTGGTATATTTGCGGCAAGTACTGTGGTGTACTTGGTCTCTGTGAGAAACAAAGATAAAAGACAGCTGATTGCATTCAATCTTTAGCCCCTTCAGTTCTGTGTGTAAAAAAATGCTCTTAATTAATTCTCTTTATTTCCTATGAGCTTTTTTGAATTTATTTATCATTTAATAATTCTGTTAATGTATTTGTGAGTTTTGTCTTATTGAGTTATTATTTTAATTTACGGTTATTAATATTCCCTGCGGAAATGATGTTGCTTCATGTCAGTCCTTCTGTACCTCCTGTGCTTCCATAGCTTCCGCCTTCCCCTCACAGTGCCGTATTGCATTGATGAGGAGCAGAGGTGCAGAAGAGATACCAAAAATGTGTTGTGTTTGTCTTCTGCAGAGCCAATGAATGCCTTAAAACAGTCGTTGAGAGTTGCCTCCTTCTATGCCCTATCCACATCCACTACAGTGGTGCTGAGACCCATTTGAAACCATTACATATGCCTTCCTTTCAGATCTACCCACCCATCAATGTGCTGCCCTCCCTGTCTCGTCTAATGAAGTCTGCCATCGGTGAGGGCATGACCAGGAAGGACCACGCTGACGTCTCCAACCAGCTGGTAACTTTCCATCTGGTTTCCTTGGCTAATATTCTGTGAAGCCAAGCTCACGCAGATTCAAGCCATAGCAACCACTAAAGGAACATTTAGCCAATGATTTTGTGCATGTGCTTAATCCTCACTGCATACTGTATTGATGGAAAAATCAATGTTCTCTCTTGCTCACAGTCTTCCCCACAGTGCCGATATGTACCATAAGGCATTGCGTGCAAATTTCTGACATATCGTCTTTAAAATCATCTGAGTTAGTGTTATGGGACGTAATTTCCACCATCGGAAATGTAGCTTCGCCGAGAGAACGAGGATGTGTTTTTTAATGTTGTTTACAGTAGATTAGAGTAGCAATTAGAAACCCAAGCTTAGCGGATAGAAAATAAACCCAAAATTTTACTGTTGCCCCAGAGATACAGAAGCAATCAAGAACGGCTGCAGATGTTTTCCATATTCCCTGTTAGATGGTGGTTAAGGTTGAAAATTGGTGAATTTTCCTTCTACTGTCTGTGAATTATTCAGTTGCACACATCGAATAGAGACTAATGCTCAGAATGACTACAACATGGACAGTTGGTGATGATCGGCCAGAGTGTTTCGGCCAAAATATTCTCGTATAACATGGGCTCAGTATCAGCCCATAAGTTGTGGGCTATTGTGTTGTGTCTGCATTAAAGTTGATCGACTTGACAAAGCACCCTCACTTATTTCTAAATCACACTTTCCCACCTCTCCCATACTTTGCCAGTACGCTTGCTACGCCATCGGTAAGGACGTGCAGGCCATGAAAGCTGTGGTGGGAGAGGAGGCCCTGACGTCTGATGATCTGCTGTACCTAGAGTTCCTGCAGAAGTTTGAAAAGAATTTCATCGCTCAGGGTAAGAAGCCATAAGACAATCCCCACAGCAGGGTTCGAGACTAACGGTGTCCCGGGGACGATAGAAAATGGGTTGGGACGAACAGAGCTCTACCCTGGGACACCTGAGATGAAAGGAATTTTATATATAATTTATGTATTGTCTCGCAAAGGACATACTGAACCGAGCATGGACTACAACGGTGCGCGTCTTCTCAGCTGCTACTCAGGGCAAGCTGCTTGCTGCTAGGTAGCTAACTTTAACCAGGTGCTCTGACTACTAGCGGATGGGTTGCAGGTGGCGAAATAATACATCATTAATGAGGAAAATATTAATTACATTCTCTAACGTGAGCTGAGCGGAGCTGCAGTCCACTGCTGCTCTGCAGCTGGTTGTTGTTGCCCCCCCCCACATACACATACACACACCAATAAAAAAAATAAAAATATATATATAGTATAGTCCGACCGGGCTATACTATATATATATATATATATATATAGTATAGTCCGGTCGGGCTATACAAATTGACTTGACACAGTTAATTTCACTCATACAATCATTTATTTCCCAATCAATTGAATAGTGTGTTTTTATGCAAATAACCAGTTGAGATAACAATAACAGGGCGTCCGGGTAGCATAGTGGTCTATTCTGTTTCCTACCAACACAGGGATCGCCGGTTCGAACCCCTGTGTTACCTCTGGCTTGGTTGGGCGTCCCTACTGACACAATTGGCCGTGTCTGCGGGTGGGAAGCCGGGTGTGGGTATGTGTCCTGGTCGCTGCACTAGCGCCTGTTCTGGTCGGTCAGGGCACCTGTTCGGGGGGGAGGGGGAACTGGGGGGAATAGCGTGATCCTCCCACGCGCTACGTCCACCTGGTGAAACTCCTCACTGTCAGGTGAAAAGAAGTGGCTGGTGACTCCATGTGTATGGGAGGAGGCATGTGGTAGTCTGCAGCCCTCCCCGGATCAGCAGAGGGGGTGGAGCAGAGACCAGGGCGGCTCAGAAGAGTGGTTATTGGCCAAGTACAATTGGGGAGAGAAAAGGGAGACCCCCCCCCCCCTCTGCCAAAAAAACAAAAACAATAACAAAGTAAGAAGACCACATTTAGACTTTGGGGCGGTTCCGTGACGGTGGTGAAAAAAGTCTAGAGACAACAGAAATGTAAAAATCCTAAAAAAACAGAAGCTTTTGACTCTCCACTGCTGAGACACGGCTCTCTGATGGGGGGGGGGGTAAAGGTTAAAGCGGGGCTTTCATAGGGGGTGGGGCAGGGCAGGGCAGGATGTTGTCAGGAATAAGTGTTGGTAGGTTTTTTTACACGGAGGAGTCGAGGGCGTTGGCGGTCTCTTGGCCCGGGTCATTGACACACGCCGCTGCTGTGGCGTTTTGTGTGTGACTCGATCTTCTCGTGCGGTGTTTGCAGGCTCGCCTTTGTGGCGGGTTGCCATGCGGAGCCCTCCTCCATCCGAGCTGAAAACGTGTTCTCACCGCTGTGGTTTTCTGCACGCGTCACATTTCTGACCTGCACACCAGAGCTGTTGACCTTGATGGGAGAGACTTGTAGTGTTATGGCAGCATATTGATTAATCTTATTCATGTTTTTTTTTTCCTTTTCACGTATGTTGTCATATCTCACAAGGTTAAGACCCGTATGGAGAGGTTACAAATCGCCGGAAAACCGACCAAAACATTTCTGCTCAAATGAGGGTTTTAAACCTTTGTGTGGCATCGCTGTGCTCTACCAAGTGGTTCTTTAAGTCCCTCCAGGAGGTATTATTGCTGTGTTGACCCTGGCAGATATTCCACCCTGGACTCACCTTTTATTTCTTCACAATATCTGATTATTTCTCGGCGGGTTTGAGAACTGCAGTGGTTTACTTCCTGCAGGAGGCGATGGCTCTTTCTCGGGGTCGCACAAAGTGTTGCTTTTGTTTTTGTAGTGTTGCAGTGTCACCTAAGGACAGTCCCCACAGTAAGAGAAGGTGGAAAATTAATTAGAAACGTATCATAAATATAATACATATAATATTTTCCTACCAACATGGGGCTCGCTGGTTCGAATCCCCGTGTTACCTCTGGCTTGGTCGGGCGTCCCCACAGACGCAATTGGCCGTGTCTGAGGCTGGTAAGCCGGATGTGGGTATGTGTCCTGGTCGCTGCACTAGTGCCTCCTCTGGTCGGTCGGGGCGCCTGTTCAGGGGGAAGGGGGGAACTGGGGGGAATAGCGTGAACCTCCCACGCGCTACGTCCCCCTGGTGAAACTCCTCACTGTCAGGTGAAAAGAAGCAGCTGGTGATTCCACATGTATGGGAGGAGGCATGTGGTAGTCTGCAGCCCTCCCCGGATCAGCAGAGGGGGTGGAGCAGAGACCGGGACGGCTCGGAAGAGTGGGGTGATTGACCAAGTACAACTGGGGCAGAAAAAGTAATGTGTTAGCACTGTGTACAGTTCGTGTTTAATAACAGTAGGCCGAGACCTAGAAATGAACGCTAGCCTCTGTTACTAGGCTGTCTGGTCGTTTCAGAGGCAGATTTTCAGATTTTGGAGAGGAGGTGGCGCTGTTTATTATCCTGGGAGTAAACGAAAAAAATAAAATGTTCTGTCATTAGATTTCCTGAAATACCTTGGTTTAATTTTTTTTATTTCTCATTAAGAAAGACTCAGAATGATCCCTTTAAGCAGACTGTTAACGACAGGAATCAGATGACCTAAAATGCTGCGTCGGTATGAGAGTGACTCCTCCGGTGGCTTCTGACCAGGGGCTGATCACTGTAGGCAGTCTGCGATGCAACTTTTACTATTAAATGCCACTATTTTTTTCCTTTTTTCCCCCTTTAATGTGAGTGAATAGCAAATGGCCCACCTGGCTTTGTTTACTCTTGGACGTACTGTGCTGTGTGTGGCATGTAAGCTTGTTCCTAGATGCTGGTCTCATCCTGGCGAGATGGTGTGTGAGGTCACAGTTTATGTTCCTAGATGCTGGTCTCATCCTGGCGAGATGGTGTGTGAGGTCACAGTTTATGTTCCTAGATGCTGGTCTCATCCTGACGAGACGGTGTGTGAGGTCACAGTTTATGTTCCTAGATGCTGGTCTCATCCTGGCGAGACGGTGTGTGAGGTCACAGTTTATGTTCCTAGATGCTGGTCTCATCCTGACGAGACGGTGTGTGAGGTCACAGTTTATGTTCCTAGATGCTGGTCTCATCCTGACGAGACGGTGTGTGAGGTCACAGTTTATGTTCCTAGATGCTGGTCTCATCCTGACGAGACGGTGTGTGAGGTCACAGTTTATGTTCCTAGATGCTGGTCTCATCCTGACGAGACGGTGTGTGAGGTCACAGTTTATGTTCCTAGATGCTGGTCTGATCCTGACGAGACGGTGTGTGAGGTCATAGTTTATGTTCCTAGATGCTGGTCTCATCCTGACGAGACGGTGTGTGAGGTCACAGTTTATGTTCCTAGATGCTGGTCTGATCCTGATGAGATGGTGTGTGAGGTCACAGTTTATGTTCCTAGATGCTGGTCTCATCCTGACTAGACGGTGTGTGAGGTCACAGTTTATGTTTCTAGATGCTGGTCTGATCCTGGCGAGATGTTGTGTGAGGTCACAGTTTATGTTCCTAGATGCTGGTCTGATCCTGATGAGATGGTGTGTGAGGTCATAGTTTATGTTCCTAGATGCTGGTCTGATCCTGACGAGACGGTGTGTGAGGTCATAGTTTATGTTCCTAGATGCTGGTCTCATCCTGACGAGACGGTGTGTGAGGTCACAGTTTATGTTCCTAGATGCTGGTCTCATCCTGATGAGATGGTGTGTGAGGTCACAGTTTATGTTCCTAGATGCTGGTCTCATCCTGACTAGACGGTGTGTGAGGTCAGTTTATGTTCCTAGGTTCCTAGATGCTGGTCTCATCCTGACAAGACGGTGTGTGAGGTCACAGTTTATGTTCCTAGATGCTGGTCTCATCCTGACAAGACGGTGTGTGAGGTCACAGTTGATGTTCCTAGATGCTGGTCTCATCCTGGCGAGATGGTGTGTGAGGTCACAGTTTATGTTCCTAGATGCTGGTCTGATCCTGACTAGACGGTGTGTGAGGTCACAGTTTATGTTCCTAGATGCTGGTCTCATCCTGACGAGATGGTGTGTGAGGTCACAGTTTATGTTCCTAGATGCTGGTCTCATCCTGACGAGATGGTGTGTGAGGTCATAGTTTATGTTCCTAGATGCTGGTCTCATCCTGACTAGATGGTGTGTGAGGTCACAGTTTATGTTCCTAGATGCTGGTCTCATCCTGACGAGATGGTGTGTGAGGTCACAGTTTATGTTCCTAGATGCTGGTCTCATCCTGACGAGACGGTGTGTGAGGTCACAGTTTATGTTCCTAGATGCTGGTCTCATCCTGGCGAGACGGTGTGTGAGGTCACAGTTTATGTTCCTAGATGCTGGTCTCATCCTGACGAGATGGTGTGTGAGGTCACAGTTTATGTTCCTAGATGCTGGTCTCATCCTGACTAGACGGTGTGTGTGAGGTCACAGTTTATGTACCTAGATGCTGGTCTCATCCTGACGAGACGGTGTGTGAGGTCACAGTTTATGTTCCTAGATGCTGGTCTCATCCTGACGAGACGGTGTGTGAGGTCACAGTTTATGTTCCTAGATGCTGGTCTTATCCTGGCGAGATGTTGTGTGAGGTCACAGTTTATGTTCCTAGATGCTGGTCTGATCCTGACGAGATGGTGTGTGAGGTCATAGTTTATGTTCCTAGATGCTGGTCTCATCCTGACGAGACGGTGTGTGAGGTCACAGTTTATGTTCCTAGATGCTGGTCTCATCCTGACGAGACGGTGTGTGAGGTCACAGTTTATGTTCCTAGATGCTGGTCTCATCCTGACGAGACGGTGTGTGAGGTCACAGTTTATGTTCCTAGATGCTGGTCTCATCCTGACGAGACGGTGTGTGAGGTCACAGTTTATGTTCCTAGATGCTGGTCTCATCCTGACGAGACGGTGTGTGAGGTCACAGTTTATGTTCCTAGATGCTGGTCTCATCCTGACGAGACGGTGTGTGAGGTCACAGTTTATGTTCCTAGATGCTGGTCTGATCCTGACGAGACGGTGTGTGAGGTCATAGTTTATGTTCCTAGATGCTGGTCTCATCCTGACGAGACGGTGTGTGAGGTCACAGTTTATGTTCCTAGATGCTGGTCTGATCCTGATGAGATGGTGTGTGAGGTCACAGTTTATGTTCCTAGATGCTGGTCTCATCCTGACTAGACGGTGTGTGAGGTCACAGTTTATGTTTCTAGATGCTGGTCTGATCCTGGCGAGATGTTGTGTGAGGTCACAGTTTATGTTCCTAGATGCTGGTCTGATCCTGATGAGATGGTGTGTGAGGTCATAGTTTATGTTCCTAGATGCTGGTCTGATCCTGACGAGACGGTGTGTGAGGTCATAGTTTATGTTCCTAGATGCTGGTCTCATCCTGACGAGACGGTGTGTGAGGTCACAGTTTATGTTCCTAGATGCTGGTCTCATCCTGATGAGATGGTGTGTGAGGTCACAGTTTATGTTCCTAGATGCTGGTCTCATCCTGACTAGACGGTGTGTGAGGTCAGTTTATGTTCCTAGGTTCCTAGATGCTGGTCTCATCCTGACAAGACGGTGTGTGAGGTCACAGTTTATGTTCCTAGATGCTGGTCTCATCCTGACAAGACGGTGTGTGAGGTCACAGTTGATGTTCCTAGATGCTGGTCTCATCCTGGCGAGATGGTGTGTGAGGTCACAGTTTATGTTCCTAGATGCTGGTCTGATCCTGACTAGACGGTGTGTGAGGTCACAGTTTATGTTCCTAGATGCTGGTCTCATCCTGACGAGATGGTGTGTGAGGTCACAGTTTATGTTCCTAGATGCTGGTCTCATCCTGACGAGATGGTGTGTGAGGTCATAGTTTATGTTCCTAGATGCTGGTCTCATCCTGACTAGATGGTGTGTGAGGTCACAGTTTATGTTCCTAGATGCTGGTCTCATCCTGACGAGATGGTGTGTGAGGTCACAGTTTATGTTCCTAGATGCTGGTCTCATCCTGACGAGACGGTGTGTGAGGTCACAGTTTATGTTCCTAGATGCTGGTCTCATCCTGGCGAGACGGTGTGTGAGGTCACAGTTTATGTTCCTAGATGCTGGTCTCATCCTGACGAGATGGTGTGTGAGGTCACAGTTTATGTTCCTAGATGCTGGTCTCATCCTGACTAGACGGTGTGTGTGAGGTCACAGTTTATGTACCTAGATGCTGGTCTCATCCTGACGAGACGGTGTGTGAGGTCACAGTTTATGTTCCTAGATGCTGGTCTCATCCTGACGAGACGGTGTGTGAGGTCACAGTTTATGTTCCTAGATGCTGGTCTTATCCTGGCGAGATGTTGTGTGAGGTCACAGTTTATGTTCCTAGATGCTGGTCTGATCCTGACGAGATGGTGTGTGAGGTCATAGTTTATGTTCCTAGATGCTGGTCTCATCCTGACGAGACGGTGTGTGAGGTCACAGTTTATGTTCCTAGATGCTGGTCTCATCCTGACGAGACGGTGTGTGAGGTCACAGTTTATGTTCCTAGATGCTGGTCTCATCCTGACAAGACGGTGTGTGAGGTCACAGTTTATGTTCCTAGATGCTGGTCTCATCCTGACAAGACGGTGTGTGAGGTCACAGTTTGTGTTTCTAGAAGCTGGTTTGATCCTGACTAGACGGTGTGTGAGGTCACAGTTTATGTTCCTAGATGCTGGTCTCATCCTGACAAGACGGTGTGTGAGGTCAGTTTATGTTCCTAGATGCTGGTCTCATCCTGACAAGACGGTGTGTGAGGTCAGTTTATGTTCCTAGATGCTGGTCTCATCCTGACGAGACGGTGTGTGAGGTCACAGTTTATGTTCCTAGATGCTGGTCTCATCCTGACTAGACGGTGTGTGAGGTCACAGTTTAAGGGTGAGTGTTGACTCGGCTGCAGGTTACATGCTCTGTAGACACATACAGTATGTGATACAGTGGTGGTATTTAAAGCTAAGGTACATGCACGCATCACAGTCCCATCTGCCTTTACGTGTTGCTCTAATCGCCTCCCTTTGCTCTCTCGCCATGTGTGCAGGCCCGTATGACAACAGGACCGTGTACGAGACCCTGGACATCGGCTGGCAGCTGCTGCGAATCTTCCCCAAAGAGATGCTGAAGAGGATTCCTCAGAGCACGCTGGCCGAGTTTTACCCGAGAGAGTCTACCGCTCGCCACTAAGGGGGGCATTAGCGAGGCGTTGGAGAGGGGGGGGGTGTCATTCTGAAACCCTCCATTCCTTCTAATTCACCTTAGAAAACAAACTTTGCATCACAGGGGCCACTGAGACTGATGATGTCTAGCACCACCCTGCCGCCATCTCCTGCTTTATCGCCTGTTCTTCCAACTCATCTCATTCCCATTTTCATGCCCCCCCCCCAAAAAAAAAAAACACCAGCCACCTCAGCAAGAGAGCAGGGCAATAATCCCCCCTCCCCCTTTACTCTAGATGTTTTATTGTATTGTTGTGCAAAGTCTTAAATGGAAAGTGTCTGTGACTGTAATGCCTACCCTGAAACTGCAAAGCGCAAACTTACCCCTTCAGATCGTAGACCATTCCCTGGTCCTGTGCTGGTGTGCTGCTGCTGGACTTCTTTGTTTCTTGGTACACACAACGTTGTTTTCCCACCCGGCAACGAACTTCCAAAATGTAGATATATCTCATAGACTTGAGATGTATTTTTAAAGTGAATTATTGTATCATTTGTATCGCATGTTAACAGCTTAAAAAGAGTCCAGTTGGTTCGATCTCTCGCTGTTGTGGCTCGTCATGTCGGTAACCTCATCTGGCTTCAGGTGACTGTCATGGAGGAAGTTTCTAGTGGTCTCAAACACATTTCGAGGGCTGTGTGGAAAGAGGTCTGTAAAACTAGTGGGTGTGCGTTAATCGGAGGGGCCGACACTGGACAGACACCAGGTGAATTCAGAGCTGTATGTAGACCCACCTTTATCTCAGTGTATGAACTTGTTAGTCCCCTTTTTTTGGTACATTTTGCACCTTGTGGTTACTCTGGAGAAAATACAGCAGAAGTTTACATCATTTGATTTGTGTTGTTCATGATTACGTATGTGTGCGTGTGTATATATAAAAACATATATATTATAATATCAGTGAACACAACTGACTGCATAAATTGATTCCATTTTGTGTATCTATTGATTTGTGTGCATAAATAAATTGTTGTAATGCTAGCCTTGTTTCTGGTGATACATTCATGCATCTTAAACAGCATCATAATTTACCACGATTTGAAACAAGCACGGTGGCCCAGTGCTTAGCACTGTGGCCTCACAGCAAGAAGGTGCTGGGTTCGAACCCCGGGATTGTCCAACCTTGGGAGGTCATCTCAGGTTTCCTCTGTGTGGAGTTTGCGTGTTCTCCCCGTGTCTGCGGTGGGATTTCTCCGGGTGCTCCGGTTTCCCCCACCATCAAAAAGACCTGCATGTTAGGGTCAGTACTGCTGTCTGTGCCCCTGACCGAGGCATGGCGAGACCAGCTGGAGTCGGTCCCCGGGTGCAATTTCCCCACGGGGACCAATAAGTAGTAAAATAAATAAAATAAGAAATTAATGATTTACATGCAGAGATGGGAAATAACAAACTGCAACACGTCTCATGAAGTACATGGGGAAATTGTCCCTGTAGCTACTTTTTTGAGCATCATAAAGTCAGCTCTTATGTATTTTGATTTGCTATTTTTATTTTAATACGGTTACACATTAAACAATTGTTCGACTCAAGGCGGTCCTTATGACCGTTTTGGATTTTCAAAGTTTAATAACTTTTTTGGGGGGGGGGGTAAAAAGATACAGACCTGCCGCTCCCTGGATTCTGCTAAAACTGCACATATTTGCATTTAAATGAGTTTATATCAAGTGCACAAAAAAGGTATAAGATCTGTCTGACTTTCTGTCTGTATGGAGGGATCCGACGACGACTTTATAGTTCGGTGTCTTTATTTCAGTGGTGACGGTTACACTCATACAGTCGCTAGCTAGCTAGCTCCGCAGTGGCGACTCGTCTGAGGGCTGAACACAGACTGACGATTATGTGGCCCCCCTGCGTCCTCATGCGTCAGATGGACCAATCAGCTCGCAGCTAACTTAACAGCCAATAGGAGTGCTTGTATCACATCAGCCTTATAGCCAAACGGGCTATTATAGTCTAGAGAATATTACAGATCTACCTAAAACGACCATCAGTGGTCAAAATGACCGCCTCGTAATTTGCGAGGGATGGTGTGCGTCGTGCGTCATTTCCTTCGTGAAGTTCGTTGCTGTGTCCTAGAAACACACTAGCGCTCCCCAGTGGAGAGAAATAGTCTAAACTTGATGTGTGATGATGTCCAACATGTCTGGTTACAGACGCACCATGACTCCCACCGAGGCGCTGCAGTATTTACAGGCGTTGGACAGCGGCTATTTTAAATTGTTTAAAAATAGTATTAAAGTTATTAAAATGTTAATTTTGGTGTGAGTTAGTTTCCTAACAGACATACTAACATATGTAATGCATTAATATCTCAGCTGGGTATTTATCTTGACAGAATATAGAGTTTAAAACCCGTGCATGGTCGTTTTAGGTAGGAGTGAAATCCCGGTCTTTCTGGTGTTAAAGGGAAAATATCCCAGCCTTATTTCTGTCTATCTGCGACAGTGATAGCACACACACACACACACACACACACACACACACACACACACACACACATATATATATATATATATATATATATAACATCTGCAGTTCCTTTCTGCAGCTCTGGGGGCAGTGAAACAGTTTTACAGCCTCCAAGTGACGCGTCGTGACGTCATTTGGCGGCCAGTAAAACTGCAGCCTTGCAGGGTTTCCAATGCTCCGCTCTAACCACACTATTCAACAAGACTAGGTTGAAAGCTGGTTTAAGGCTGGACCCCGACCACGTTTATTAAACGGCTGATTTTGCGCGGCTAAATTAAAAAGCGGCTGTTTTGACACTGCTTCCGTGAACCGCTGATGACGCAACAGGAAGCCATTCGCGCCGATTCATTTTGAAAGGAGCAACGACCAATGGGGAAACTCCAAGTCGTCCGTCCGACCAATGGGGAAGCGCCACCTCTCACCCGCATGTGTAGCACGTCCTCGCTCTTCTTCTTTGGCTAGGCTGTGTTTCCTTTGATGGGAATGACGTCCCGCCACACCGGCAAAGGCTTTACGGATGGCGACACAGAGGTTTACACATGTCACGACCACGGACGAGTAGACTCGCTGGCCCTTGGCTAACGGGTCGGACCTTCTACTCGACTGGGGCCCGTGGTGGGGCAGCCCCGGGTTCGCGTCCCGGCTGCGGCGGTTCTTGGCTGTCCCCCGAATTCTCTATACGCAGTGCATTCTGGTCCGTGTAGGCGCTGTGGGGGAGACTGGTCAGCACAGTGAGGAGTTCATTGCTTCAGTCCACTACGTTACGCGTCGGTACTGACTAGACACAAAGTCAAGCCATCTTTATTTGTATAGCCCAATATCCCAAATTACACATTTGCCTCAGTGGCCTTTACAGCAACAAAGCAGCCTGTCCTTAGGCCCTCTCATCGGATAAGGAACAACTCCCTAAAAACCTTTAACAGGGAGAAACACTAGTATGACCGGTTATGTTCTTGCCCGGTGCGGGATTCGATACGGTATGTCCTGCACCACAAGGCGACATCACTAACCGCTCGGCTAGAGAGTCAGACCCGTTAGCTAGGGGCTAACGTGTTTTATTAGTAGTTTACATTCGTCAGCCTCCCCGGAAGCGCGCCCTCGCGCTTTGTTATTCCCGCGCTCCGAAGAGACTTCTGAGGATCTGCACACTTCCGGATCCCACCGCTGCCACCAATGTAACCGGTTATGTTCTTGCCCGGTGCGGGATTCGATACGTGGTGTACTGCACCACAAGGCGACGTCACTAACCGCTCGGCTAAAGGGTCAGACCCGTTAGCTAGCTAGGGGCTAACGTGTCTTATTAGTAGCTTGCAGTAGGAAGAAACCTCAGGGGGAGCAACAGTGCAGTTACCCTTCAGTTGTGAGATTGTCAGAATAAGTGCCGGTTGTTTATACGGTGCGTTTGTCCCGGTTATTCCCACTGATGTTCGCTGTGTGTGCTAAATCGTGTACACCTGTCCAGTCCAGGGCATGTCCAGCCGAGGTCAGCTGCTGCAGCAGGTGTACACCGGGGGGGTGGGGGTGGGGGGGGAGTGGACAAGTTGAGTTTAGCTGTGGATTTATCAAATCAATATAAGCCACGTTTGAGCTCTTCCTGGTTGACGGGAATCAAAGTAAGGCTTTCAAGCCGGCTTGTATGGTCACGTCTCTCAGATTCTGCCCCTCTGAACTGGGCAGATGCCTGAATAAATGAAGCATTTGACTCTATTTGAGTAAAAATCTATTTATTACTTATTATGAGTCAACTTTCAGTCTTGAATGCTGAAAGGAACAGTTTGTTCTTTTACACTCAATCTCCAGCCCAATTTAAAGGTTTGTTTTCAAGGGCAAAGTCCACATAAGAGTGGGCATGCCGAAGAATCCATTGATTAATTTTTACCAAAGAGCGCGAGAGGGTTTTTTTTTATACAAGCAGGAATTTCTGTGCACACATGCCGTGGACGTCCATACAGTCCTGTATGCTGCCGCGTCAGAAGGCCTCATGCCGGCGTGTCTTTTCACATAGATACAGAAAAGGGACGATGATTGTCGTCTTCGGGGAAGATTCGTTTTCACGGCAGGAATTCACTCACACACAGCTCGTCCTTTTCTCTAATGTGTTTGCAATAGTGTCATGCTGATCCTCGGTGAGACAGGTTCATCCCACACACAATGCTTTAAACGCGTCTTACCGCAAAACAACAGGTCTCACCGTCCCAACGTGTACACGGGCGAGACTTCATAAAGCTTCGCTTATTTACGTCCCAGGGTATGCCCTAGGACGTGGACCGTCCAACTGTACAACTTAATCACGTTCATCGACTTGGCATGAGGCCCTGTGACGGACCGGCGGTCTGTCCAGGGCGTCTCCCCGCCTGCCGCCCAGTGACTGCTGGGATAGGCTCCAGCATCCCCGCCACCCTGACAGCAGCAGGGTAAGCGGTTTGGATAAGGGATGGATGGATGGAGGTGACATGATTTTTGGGTGCATGGACAAAATGGCTGTTGCCATAGGAATGCCAGTGGACCTGGTTTGTGCACCTACAGAGTCGAGGCCTATACGCTCCGCAGGAACGGATTTCTTCCGGCAATCAACTGAACTTGTAGAGAAGATTTCTACATCAAATGCAACGGGCTTTACCCGAAATAAAGGCTTGCGGATAAAAGAGGGCCATGACAAAAGGAGACGGACAGAATACATCAACAAAAATACTGATACAGATTTAAACCTTAACAACATAGTGAGGTGATGACATGAATCAAAATCATTTGATTAAATTAGAAAACGTGATGTGACCACATCTTAATCTACCTCCATTGATAAACCGATCTTGCTCTTAGCAGTCCAGTACATTACAGCGTGGGCCTGTGTGGGACAGATGTGCCCTTGTCCTTCGGCCCGTCCATTCTGTCCTTACGGAGCTTCCTATCTTGGCATTGACCGGACACCCAGATTATTAAAAAAAAAAACACCATTTGCACAAAACGTGTGTTTGTGAGTTCTGTGGCTTCAGCTCTATTTCCAGCATCCGGTTGAGATAGTTGTGTGACATGTGGTCCGGTCTAGTCACCGGATGAGAAACAATCACATGCTGGAACAGCTCCCGGTGACTCTGTTCTCTCGGCCAGAGAGCTTTCTGTTTTTCCTTCGGCGTATTTAGATGATGGCTGACTGGCAACCTGTGGCCCCCACAGCTCTTCGGGAGTACGGGGGCCTGCAGAGAGCGCCGCAGGACACGGCGGCTGAGGAGGTCAGGAAGGATAAGGGAGTTTCTCAAAGCTGAAAACAAGAATAGGCTTGTTTCTGGTTAGGAGCCGTAGACGACGGTGCCGTGCCACTCCCGTTTGTTACAGTGCGTTATAAACGCTGCGTTACATGAACACATCTTGTGAACTAGCTCAGATCAGTTCCACCCTTTGAGATGGGATGCGTCCTCATGACACCTAAAAGTCTGTCTGGGCGAGACTCTAGTTTGTGTTTCCCATGTTTTCATGTCTTTAACCTGGGCCAGCTGTACATCTAATGGAAGCCCTATAGGCGAAGGAAAGAAGAGAGAAGAAGAAATCCACTTTATTTGACATGGCAGGTTACTATGACCCAGTTCTCTGCATTTAACCCGTCCTGTTGCATAAGAACCAGGAACCAGGAGCAGTTTATTGTCATTTCTTTCATGTACTTGCATATACAAAATAAACAAAATTCCGTTTCCCCCAGCCCACAGCAGTGCGACACAAAAGACAAAAACACACATCCCAAATTTCCCAAAAACGACACCACCGAAAACATACAAAAACAGAGAGACAAAGCAACAACAAAAAAAACAACAACACACAAAACAGTCAACAACACAGTCCACTGACTGTCCAGAGAAGGAACGCCAGCCAGGATGACTGTCGGAACCGCCGGTCCGCATGGGCTAGCAGCTAGCCTAGCCTGCCCCGCTCCCGCGTCCTGTCAGACCGCCCCCAGTGCTTCCTCCTCAGGTGCAGCTCCAGGCAAGGCCGTGGCCCCTGGGCCCACAGGACGCAGCAGACCCAGCTCTCCCAGCCGATCCAGCGCCAGCTCCCCCGGCCACCAACGAAGACACAGACGTGGACAAAGACACTGCACGGACAATACTGGGTGAGGCCATGGTGTTGCTCCCATCATGGCTCTCGGCTGTAAGAACAATCCGGCGCTGAGTGTTCATGAATGCTATGCTAGCGGACTTCATGGATGCATAATAAGTCTACCACGAGACCGACTTGGGACTTGAGACCATGGATGTATTTATACAAACGGCCAAAAAACAACAACAAAAAAACCCACACACAATTACATTCAAAACAAAGTCTAACAAGTGACCAATAAATGCGATGCAAAACCACAAAGTCAAAATATCTTGATGTGTGAAAGAGAAGGCTCAGCTTCGTGTCATTTATTCACCTTTATCGTTGCTTTTTGTTCAGCTGAACAGTTTTTTTTACCTAGCTAAGATCCAGTCTCCTGCAGGCCCGCTTAAGAGCACATCTCTTCATTAAACCAGGGTGTAGACCTCTTTAGTCGCCCAGCTCTGCTAGTGAGAGATGCACCTGGATCCAGGAGACTAGAGAGGGCCACATAAGTCACTAGGACGATTTTCACCAGAGTCAGTCTCTACAGTGAAAGGAGGCCAGACTTCAGGCAGCTGCTGGCCAAATGCAACTGCAGTGGATGGACCAGTGTGGCGAGTGGCAATTACATCTCTGTCAACATTAACTGGACGGGCCAATAATGCTTCAAATTTAACGAAACCATGATCAGACACAGCAGATGTGGCAGGACAATCAGCTCAGAAACAGCTATCCCTTTAGACAAAACCAAATCAAGGGTGCTACCACTGCAATGAGTCGACTCGTGAACAAACTGAGCGAACCCCAAAGTGTCAACTGGTGCCAGAAAGGCTTTACTTAGAGGATCAGCAGCCTTATTCAGATGAATAGTGAAATCACCAAGCATTAGAATCTCATCAGAGTGAGTACCAAGACCTGAGACAAATTCTCCAAATGCTTCAAGAATGGGTGAGTAAGGGCCAGGAGGTTGCTAGAGTACCACAGAGGGGACTGAGCAGAGTCTGTTCATGGCTGAGGGAGATGGACTTAGAATAAGAGCCTCAAAAGACTGGAATTAAGATTCAAGTTCAGAAGTGTTTAAGTTGAAAACAGAGTTATACATTACATTGAGCCCCCCTCACACCTTGTTTATTGGCCTGAGCTACATGGGCATACGTATAATCGGGCGGGGAAGCTTCATTTAAGGGAAGGAAAACCTTTGGTTTCAGCCATGTTTCACATAACCCGATCATATCGAAACTATGTTCAAGAATCACTTATAAGTAAGGCTTTGGTAGACAGTGATCTGGTATTATGAAACCAAATTTAAGTTTCTTGTTTAGAGCTACCACTGGATGAAGTATTAATTGGAATTACACACCTTGTGTTATTAGTTGACGATTTTGAAGACCTATGCTTTGAACAATGTGTGGTCATGGTTTTGATAACATGAGATGTTTGCTTCTGTAGATCATCAGGTGCTTTGTTGGATATTTCACCGCCACCAGTGGTAGGAATGATTATCAGATTATTGTGATTCACACATTTAGGAGAGGAGCGCTTGGGAGCAATACAGCAGGGGAGGGAGACAGTCTCAGTGTTGTAGACCAAGCTGTCAGTCTGATAATCTACACGATGTATGTGAGCAATGAGAAACATAATGAGAAAATCCCAGATGACTGGGATGCAGATGACTCCACATCCACACTAGGTTTAAACCTAGCAAGCTCCCTAATCACCTGCACCCTGCTGAATGATTAGTCCCTAGTGTCAGACTAAACGTAGACAGCTAGCTATATTGCTAGACAAAAGAGCGGCGCTTTCCCCAGTAGGGTGAACGCCGTCCTCTTTCAGCAGGTAAGGGCGGCCCCAGAAAGAAGGCCAGTTATCAACAAAACCAATCCCTGCTCATTACAGTAACGAGCCAGCCAGCGGTTCATTGAGGTGAGCCTACTGTACATCTCATCATTACCCCTCACAGGTAAGGGACCAGAGACAATTAATGGATGCCGACACATCTTTCTGGCCAACTCAAGCGTCCTGACTAGGCTGGCTTCTGTGATCTCTGATTGCTTCATCCTAGCATTACTGGTGCCAACATGAATAACAATGGTGCTGAAAGTAGTGGTGCTGTGTGCCTGGGTTCCCTGACTCTCCCTCCGTGATGCCAGCAGCCTAACATCATGCTCTATGTTGGAGACTCTGGCCCCGGGGAAACAGGGAACCAAGGCTGGCGAAGCCAATCTGAACATTTTTCTGTCCGTCTTTCCCACAATGGCCACGTAGTGCAGACGCATGAAGACGGAGTGAGACGAGGCTGACCGGCTTCCCGAGAGCCACGTTAACTTTGACCTTTTCTTTTTTAACAGCAGTCCGGAGATCAGGTTTAATGTGACTCGACAGAGCCATATCTGCCAACCTCCACCCCGACATGCACGTCACCAGCGTTCTTTAGGAAGACGCACCGTCCCACGCCGGACATGCAGTGACGTGGTGGAGGACCAAAACAAGCTGATAACTGCAGGGCAAACTTACCTAATAAGCTCTGCTAAAGCGAAATTCAGACAGCAATTTGAAACCTGACCAGCCGCTTGCCAGGTTTAATGGAGGCCTTCGTGTTGCACAAACATACCAGGGAAGTACTGACGGGTTTCGAACCCAAAAACACGTTTACGCAAAATGTGCTTGTTTTTGGATTGTGAGTTATTGTAAATCGGCACCGAAAAAATCAAATGATTTTCCACGTGGCCAACAACGACGTTTGTGTTGCTATCCATATTCCAGTACGACACACATTCAGTGTAATACGTCCACACAAACATGGAGCTGGAGGTGAGCTACACAACGTAAGGCTGCCCGTGCCCGTGCCGGTTCCACTGAACCTCCACGCGAGGAGTCAGTTGAACCCAGTTGCCACCGCGCTTCTTGTCGCCCTTCCATTTCCCAGCACCGCAGATGCATTTCAGATGTTTTGCCCCAGCGTTGTGCAGCGCAGACGGGTTTGTCGTGCAGGTAGGGGGCTTTGTTGTGGCCGCTTTACAGCCTGCCAGGATCTGAATCCAGGCCCCACGTGTCAAAGGATGGAGCAAATAGTTTGTCTTTGTAAATCACATAGCGGTTGTTGTGGATTTTCATATGAATAAGCGTGGCCCGTGGGGCTGGGTATATTCATGGTGATTCTGCAGCCAAAACACATATTGTGTTTGACTTCCACGTTAATAGAGGCTGCCGCACTGTGCCAAGCAGCTGCATATTAGGACCTATTACGTGATTTCATAGCTCTTAGAAAATTGCTCCTATTCACCCAACGAAGCGGCTGGGGGGCGGCGGCGGCGGGAGGGTGGGAGGGAGGGCGGGTGTTCAGAGGTGTGTATGTGTGTGTAGGGGGGTTGAGGGGCGTTGGGAGGAAGGGAGTATCCCCCCACCCCCCCAACACACAATCATGTCCTTTCAATTGGCGATGGCAAGGTTGATGACAACATGACCATTGTGTTATAATGATAACACCACAAAGGCATCTTCCCCGCCATCAAGGCTTCACAGCGGCTGCAGATACAATTTAATGCGCCGCTCCGCTGGCGGCGCTGATACCATTATGCAGCCCGTCAGCACAGGGGTAATCACTGTCTCTTCTGAGGGGCACAATGAAGACGGCCACAGGAGGACACAAATGGGGGGGGGGGGCAAAAAAGATGGAGCGATGATGATGGGGAAGTTCGAAACTTACAATTAAGACTGCCTGTTCTGACGTGTCAGCCCCCCCCCGCCCCCCCAAACCACACCTCACACACTTTTCACTTCCACCGCTGTTTATTTACCATGGCTACCATTAATTATAATTAAGGTGTCATTTAGTTCAAGGCATCCTCTGCTGGTGGCTGAGTGTGGCCGCGGCGTTCTTGCGGGAGTGTGTCAGAGGCAGCGACACAGGAGAAGCTTGCTCACGTTCAAACAACCTGCCAGCTAAGTGCTGCCGAAGGGCTGATGTGGCGAGGGCGCCGGAGCGACCCCCGATACCGGCAAGCCACCCCCCCCCCGATACCGGCAGGCAACCCCCCCCCCTGATACCGGCAAGCAACCCCCCCTGATACCAGCAAGCAACCCCCCCGATACCGGCAACCAACCCCCCCCCTGATACCGGCAAGCCACCCCCCCCGATACCGGCAAGCAACCCCCCCTGATACCGGCAAGCCACCCCCCCCCGATACCGGCAAGCAACCCCCCCGATACCGGCAAGCAACCCCCCCCTGATACCGGCAAGCAGCCCCCCCCGATACCGGCAAGCCACCCCCCCCCCGATACCGGCAAGCAACCCCCCCTGATACCGGCAAGCCGCCCCCCCCTGATACCGGCAACCAATCCCTCCTGATACCGGCAAGCAGCCCCCCCTGATACCGGCAAGCAGCCCCCCCCAATACCGGCAAGCAGCCCCCCCTGATACCGGCAAGCAACCCCTCCTGATACCGGCAAGCAACCCCCCCGATACCGGCAAGCCGCCCCCCCCCCCGATACCGGCAACCAACCCCTCCTGATTCCGGCAAGCAGCCCCCTCCTGATACCGGCAACCAACCCCCCCCCCCCCGATACCGGCAACCAACCCCTCATGATACCGGCAAGCAGAGGTGTTCATCAAGTTTTAATGAGGTGTCCCCGGGAGGGGGGGCGGTTATTGCGGCGCGCGAGCGCTAATGCCCATTTCCTCTCTGGCTCGACCACAATGTTTAATTAGTTGAGTGGTGGGAAGCGTGGGGTGTGATTACGGAATGAAATTATGTCAGCTGCTCAAGTATTACATTTGATGATTTTGAACGTGAGCGTGCTTTTCTTTCCAGCCCTCCATAGAGACACGTCCACAGACCAGGATCCAGCCCTCCTTTGCTGCACTTTACTGACGGCTTTTAACGTCAAACCTCACCACAGATTTGGCTTTAATAGACTGGCTGCGTCCGGACTCATTCCGCCGTTAATCCACTCACTCTTCCCTACATATGACGCCCTGCATAGGGTGCTACTTACTTAGCATAGCACATGAGGGCAACGGGCCATTCTCAGTCACCTCACTGGTTAACTGACCTTGGACAGCTGCGCCATGTTGGACAGCTCCGCCATGTTGGACAGCTGCGCCATGTTGGACAGCTCCGCCATGTTGGACAGCTGCGCCATGTTGGACAGCTGCGCCTTAGCAACCGCTCTTTACGCTGCAGTTGTCATCGCTGATCTGTGTTTACGAGACGACGTTTCAAGAGAAAGTCGGACAAACGTACAGAAGTAAAACATGATCCACTCTTCGAAAAACAGTTTGCAAAATAAAGACAGCAACACGGTGTCCTATGGCTTAGGAGCCATTGTCCTCCAACATGGCGGATGTATTGCCGTGACGTCCTATGTGACGTAATATGAGACTAACCCACAATAATAATAATAGCAATTAATGGGGGGCAATAAACAGTGACTTTGGACGCTACTGAATCCTCATTTTGCCTCGTGTTCTCCACCTGTCGAGCGGGAGGTTAGTCAGGGAATCTCTCATGGAGCAGATCATCAGCCTGACAGCTTGGTCTACAACACGGAGCCCGTCTCCCTCCCCTGCTGTATTGCTCCCGAGCGCTCCTCTCCTAAATGTGTGAATCACAATAATCTACTAATTATTCCTACCAGTGGTGGTGGTGAAATGTGCAACAAAGCACCTGATGATCTACAGAACCAAACATCTCTTGCTATCAAACGTGTGACCACACATCGTCCAAAGCGTTGGCTGTCAAAACTCTCAACAAGGTGTCTAATTCCAATTAATATTTCACCTACCGGTAGCTCTAAAGCTCTGCCTACTACTGATCACTTCCACAAGACGCTTAAATGTGGTGTCATAAATATCAGATCACTGTCTACCAAAGCCTTACTAATAAATGATTCTTGAACATCGTTTCCATATGATTGGGTTATGTGAAACATGGCTGAAACCAGATGTTTTCCTTCCCTTAAATGAAGCTTCCCCCACCTGACTATACTTGTGCCCATGTAGCTCGGGCAAATAAACAAGGTGTGAGGGGGTGCTGCCTTAATATATAAATTATTTTCAATCTGACTTCTAATCTAGACACGAGAATAGGGTTAACAGGAATCACTGGGACAGGCTTGTCAGAGCTGTTACCGCAGGGTCCAGTACGTCGGAGCCCAGAGAGACGTTCTGGCAGGCTTCTTGTAGAGGGCTGCCTGATTACCGCAGGTGTGCCTGGTGGATGATGACAAACACCTGCTGGTGCAGCGCTCCTCTCCTCAGAGCGCGAACCGAGCGCTTGGATGTCCTCGGCGCGTCCGAGCTGGACGAGTGGCTCCAACGTGCCGGCGAGGCAGCTCGGGGCGGTGAAACCACAACATATAGACTTGAATCTAAATTCCAGTCTTTTGAGGAGCTTGTTCTTGGTCCGTCTCCCTCAGCCATGAATAGACTCGGCTCGGTCCAAATTGTGGTACTCTATCGGCGTCCTAGCTGTTAATCACCATTTCTTGAAGGATTTGGAGGATGTGTTTCAGGCCTTGTTGTTCACTATGATGAGATTCTAATTCTTGGTGATTTTAATATTCATCTGAATAAGGCTGCTGATCCTCTGAGTAAAGCCTTTCTGGCACTAGCTGATACTTCTGAGATAATTTTGCTCACTGGGTGGGCATTAAAACGCGTCATAAACCATAACTGTCCAATCAACAACGTGTAAGGTGAATTCACTTACTTGTTGAAGCAGAACACTCCCGTGTCACCTAAAGAGGGCGCTGTGTTACACCATACCCACGACACAATCTTTTTAGCGGTGACACTTTTTTTGTTTGATTCACAGAGCAAATAGTCATTCTGATGAGATGGTCGCATCTGAAAAAGATGTTTTATGTGATACGTGTGTTGTGTTTTTTGGTGAAGCACTGAAGGGCGGACATCTCCGACCCTGTATAGATTACCGGCAGTTAAATGGCATCACTGTCAAGAATAAATACCCGTTACCCCTAATGAGCTCCACCTTCGAGCCTCTTACCCACGCTACCATCTTCACCAAACTGGACCTCCGCAGTGCGCACCATCTCGTGCGCGTCAGGGAGGGCGACGAGTGGAAAACGGCGTTCAACACCCATCTCGGCCCCTTTGAATATTTGGTGATGCCTTTCGGGCTCACCAACGCCCTCGCCGTCTTCCAGGCTCTGGTTGACGACCTCCTAAGAGACATGATTAACGTGTTCGTGGTGGTGTACCTGGACGACATCCTTGTGTTCTCCAGAACAGAGAGGAAACACCACCAACACACTGCCTGGTCCTTCAACGACTGCTGGAGAACAGGCTCTTCGTCAAGGCAGAAAAGTGCCTGTTTCACACCGCCTCCATGGAGTTCCTTGGGCACATCGGGGAGATGGGGCGGACCCGAGGAAAACCAAGGCAGTGGAGGATTGGCCCAGACCCAACGACTGTCAGCAGCTACGGTGCTTCCTGGGGTTTGCCAACTTTTACAGGCTGTTCATCAGGGGCTTCAGCCGAGTGGCTGCTCCTCTCACCGCCCTCACCTCCACCCTCTGCCACTTCTCCTGGATCCTGGAGGCAGAGACCGCCTCTAGGCCCTGAAGAGCCTGTTCACGGCGGCTCCGGTGCTCATCCACCCAGATCCATCTTGGCAGTTCATTGTGGAGGTGGACGCATCGAACACGGTTATTGGAGCCATCCTTTCCCAGCGATCGGAGGAGGACCAGAAGATCCACCCGTGCGCTTTCCTGTCCTGGTGCTTCATCCCCGCAGACCGCAAATACAACATAGGGACTCGTGAGTTGTTGGGTGTCTTCGTGGCTTTGGAGCAGTGGGGATATTGGCTAGAGGGGGCTCAACAGCCGTTCCTTGTTTGGTCTGATCACAATAATCTGACCTACGTCCAGACGGTGAAGAGGCTGAATTCCCCCAAGCGCACTGGGCCCTCTTCTTCAGCTGGTTCAATTTCACCCTCACCTACCGCCTGGCTTCCCACAACACCAAGGCTGACGCGCTGTCCCATCTGTTCCTGGGGAAAGTCCAGGGCACCCCTGATACCATCCTTCCTCTGGTCTGGGTGGTGGGTGTCGTCACCTGGGCTACTGACTCTGTGGTAATGGCCCAGCATGCTCAGCCTGACCCGGGCAATGGACGGGACGTTGTCCTTCATCCGCTGGCCCTCCATGGAGACGGACACGAAGGAGTTTGTCACCACCTGAACTACCTGCGCCCACAGTAAGATCACCCCTCGGCGGGTCTCCTACGTCCCCTCCCGGTTTCAAGTCATCCCTGGTCCCACATCGCCCTGAACTTCATGACTGGTCTCCCCGCATCCCAAGGTAACACTGTCGTTTTGACCATCGTCGACCAGTTTTCCAAAGCTGTTCACTTTGTGGCTCTCCCTAAACTCCCCTCCTCAGCCGAGACAGTGGACCTCCTGGTCACCCATGTCATCCACCTACATGGCATCCCCCAGGACATTGTTTCTGACCGTGGTCCCCAGTTCACTTCCTGGGTGTGGCAGGCCTGTAAGGGGATTGGGGCCACAGTCAACCTCTCCTCTGGGTACCACCCCCAGACCAAAGGGCAGGCGGAGCGGGCGAACCAGTGCATCGAGGCGGCCCTGCGTTGTGTGACCACCAGCAACCCCACCTCGTGAAGCAAACAACTGCCATGGGTGGAGTACACGCCCTCAACTCCATGACCAGCACAGCCATGGGTATGTCTCCTTTCGAGTGCTCGCTTGGTTACCAACTCCCTATGTTTCCCCGTCAAGAGTTGGAGGCTGCGGTCCTGTCCACAAGTGCCCATCTCTGCCGGTGTTACCACATCTGGAAGGCTGCCTGTACCGCTCTGGTTAGATCAGTGGAGCAGTCCCAGTGTGGCCCAGTCCCTGCCTACCGACTGGGACAGTGGGTCTGGCTGCTGGCCAGGGACCTGCCCCTCCAAACACCCTCCCAGAAGCTCACACCCCGCTACGTGGGGCCTTACCCCATCGAACGCATCATCAACCCCTCTGTGGTACATCTCACTCTGCCATCATCTCTGAATGTCCATCCGGTGTTCCATGTCTCGATGCTCAAGCCTGTATCCTCCAGTTCCCTGTCTCCCCCTGTCGCAGCTCCTCCACCTCCCTGTGTCCTGAAGGATGGTGACCCAGTCTGGTCGTTCAAGCAGCTGCTTATAGTCCGTCGTAGGGGGCGGGGTTTCCAGTATCTGGCGGACTGGAAGGGTTACGGCACTGAGAACCGGAGCTGGGTTCCTCCTTCTCACCTGGCCGACCCTACCCTGCTGGACGACTTCTACCGTGCCCACTCTGACGCTCCTGGGCGGTCGCCCAGTGTCTCCTGTCGGGAGGGGGGTACTGTTGTGGTTCAGCCCCCTGCTCGGCCCTCTGGCTCCACCGTGAGGTCACGAAGCACATCGCCATCATCTGTCTTTGAAACACCAGGCCCTCTGCGCACGCTCATAGAGCGTCGCGTAGACACGATCAACAACAACGCATCTGTCTACAATCTACAACCACCACACCTGCGAGTGATCAGCTCATCGCCAATCTACAAGACCCCAGCCTACCCATTGTGTCCTTGCCAGAACGTGCCTAAGCAACAGTCGGTAACGTTGTCTAGCCTACCTAGTTTACTCGTGCCTTCTGGTCCAATTGTCAACCCAAGTTTTCCTTCGTGTTTCCTTCGTGTCTTCTGATGCCCTGTTTGATCCTGTTTTCCCTGTCTCATCAATAACCCCTCGAGCTCTGTCCTCTCCCATGGACCCTAACCTCTCACTTGGAATTCCCGGCTTCTGGATTCGGACCTCTAAAGGACCCACTCTCTCTCACGGATTACGGACCCTGGAAAACCACGCTCGGACTTCTCTTGGACTTCTCTCTTGGATCACAGACCACGGATACCTTTGTCTGCACGCACGTTAATACATTGGACACGCCACGTACATACGGCACCACACGCAGAGTAAATACTTACTCATAGCCTAGACACACAACCCGCTGGTCATCACACATAGTTTAGGCACGCATCCCACAAACAAGACGAACAACGCACCACACACGACACACTTTATTCTTGTGTTTTTCCTTGTTTAATTTTGTTAATAAACCCGCCCTCCCGGCGGCTTAAGGTTCCACTCCGGCCGCTGCCATACCAGCTTGCCTATTATACTGTAGCGAATTCGGGGTGCAGACTGGGAGACCGTCGCCACGGCCGGACGCGAACCCGTGTCTCCCGCTCCGCAAGCGACAACGTTAGCCAGTCGACTAAACGGTCCGACCCGTTAGTCAAGGACCAACGTGTCTACTTATCCACGCACGTTACAATATTAACTAAGACTTGCTACACGCGCATAATGAGAAGTGTTGCCACGTGAAATCAAAGCGTACACCTTCCCTTCCGCCATGCTGCGCGCTTCACAAAGACGTCAGTGTTTTCCATCTGCCCGTGTTTTGGACACCGATACAGACACAGCAGCGTCTCCAAAAAACAAAAAACCATTTCATCTGGGTTAATACAATTTCCAATATGCCTTATATGCATGGGAAAATGTCCACAAATGCTGCCAACACTTGTTTGTGACCTTTTGCCCTCAGGTTTGTCAGTGACGTGGTGGGGGTCAGAGGGTGGTGGGGGGTTCAGAGGGTGAAGATGCATGAAAGTAAGACCAGCATGCATGAGCTGCAGCGACAGTAATGACGCTTAGTTCGCCTGCCTTTGCACTCCAGTGACGACGCCGTGGCTCGCCAGGGATGCTACTGGGGTCACAGACACTACGGACACGATAGTGGGCAGAAACATACCCCCAGTTCGCCTCTCTGTGTTGTCTCTCCTGCGAGGGGACTGGTGATGGGCAGAGCGTGTAGTGATATAGATGTAACCGGTGGAACGAGCCTTACACGCCTTGTGGGTCTGCACCGACACTGCCACGTCGTCAACGCAGACTGCTCCCATCTGGGCGTCGCTTGGTGAAGAAGCTTCTAGACCAGTGTTTCTCAACCCAGTCCTCAAGGACCCCCTATCCTGCATATTTTCTTTGCAACCCTGAATAGGTACCTGTTTGTAGTTTTTCAACCAATCAGCAATTAATTTTGTCAGATGTTGCACACCTTGCATAATTATGTGCTGCGAGATGATTGGTCGAGTAAGTACAAGCAGGGCTACCTATGCAGGGTTACAATGAAAATCTGCAGGATAGGGGGTCCTTGAGGACTGGTTTGAGAAACACTGATCTAGAGTAACAGGAACCTGCCTCGTCCTGCGTCTCTGGGAAACGAGGACAAAGAGGCTCCAATACCAACCGGCGATGTGTTGTGCCTTAACCTACATGCAGGTACACACACGTCTAGCTGCCGTCTTGGGTGTGCAGGGGCCTTCAGCTAGGAGAGTCCTGCACCCTGGTAGCTATCTAAGATGAGCCGCACCTTTGGTATCTCATACATTTCAACCACTCCGACGACTACTCGCATGTCAACGCAAGTTCAGCGCGAGAGTGGAGGCGCTTTTCAGTTGGAGTCTCCTGAAATTCTTGGGCTCTTATGCTTTGACCTGCCTTTCCTTTTGTCTCTCCTTCTCGGCTAGTTTCCCACAAGGTCGCTGAAGAGGTCCGTGCCATTCATGAGACCCTGGAGACAGAGAGGACATGCAGAAAGAGCTTTCAGGCTCCGGCCTCCAAGGTACACTTCGCTGATTCAGCCCACATGGCCCATATCCAAATATTTTAAATTTGATTCAAATGTATAATTATTCTTCCACGACCAATTCTTGTTCATATAGCTATCTATCTATCTATCTATCTATCTATCTATCTATCTATCTATCTATCTATCTATCTATCTATCTATCTATCTATCTATCTATCTATCTATCTATCTATCTATCTATCTATATGTATATAAACAGTTAAAAAAAGAAGTAAATTAACAATCTGAGACGCGAGTCAGAATCAAACCTTGAAACGAAATACAAGCTTCCCCCCAAAATCCCCAAGGCTTCAGTGATATGATCCTGCAGATTATTCATATAACCGTCCCCTCAACACAGACACCACTTCCCTATGGTGCAATCAGAGTCACCTTCAGTTCCACTTGCCAACTTCTTTCCCCATATTTTGGTGTAAAGATTGCCTTTGATTCTTTGATTCCTATCACTGTGGTTTTATCCTTTTTTAACAATCCTTTATACGGGAGTTGTGATTGAAGTGAAGGGGGCTCGGCACGTAGTGATTTTGCAGCACATTCCCTTTTTTCTCTTTTTTTGTGGAACTCATCACTCTAATTATTTCGTATTCACCTTCTGAACAAAAGCCCTCCAAGCCCAGCTGGTAGCTCCATCCACAGATTTGGGGGCGGTTGGCTGTGGTGGTGGTGGTGGTGGTGGTGGGGGGGGGCATCGGGAAAATGGTGAAGGGTTACTTTTGCATCGAGGGCATCAACTGTCTTTTAACCTCTTCTCGGCCTTGAGTCCTCCTCATCTCTTCCAGCTCACTGTTCTGTTAATCTTCCTCTTTGAAGCCGTTTTTTCTCCTCATACTGTTTCAGATCTCCTCCTCTCCCTTGTCTCCTCACCTTTGTTGGTGTCACATTGACTGGTCCAAACAATAGGGTGAATGCTGATCAGAATCAAGAACTGGTTTTATTGAAAGCAAGAAGACAGCAAGTGGTGCTGAGGCACAATGAACCCCGCCCCTTGACTTTGCGGCTGAGCTCTGACCACTACGATCTTACACCTCAAATCAATGCATTTCCCACCAGAATGATGGATACGAACACAAAAGTTGAAATAGAAAAACAAGCATTTCTGCATCAATTTGAAACCATTTCTGACAAAGACATCGCCACAAAATGAGTTTGACCTTTTTCGTATTCCTGTTTCGAACAGAGGAGAAGGAACATGACGACATCAAATCATCTCCTGCTTCATCTCCTCTTCATCAGGACCCTCTTCTTATAGATTACTGTGTCACTTGCATTCGTTTCTTTCAGAAGTCGGTTCACCCTGTGGCGGTCCAGACCAACATGGAGGGGAACATTGCAGAGCTCCTGAAATAAAAATACAATTAATGAGGCGGTAGAATGTAGTGCAACAACCCCCGTCATGACAGTTTAGATGGTCCTTTGTGGACAGGTTCACCTCCAGAGCTTCTATGTGAATAAGAACAACATACTCCATACATGAAGTGGAAAAGATGCTGACCTGTCGAGAGAACATAAAGAGAACAACGTAATCCTGTTTAAAACCAAGCCTTGTCACGCATCTGACAAAACCTGTAAAGTCGACGCACTTTTCCAACTTATTTACATTCCCCTTGCTTAATAACAAACTATTGCCCTTCTTGGTAGACGTGCTCTGGTATGAAGGTTAAGCTAGACAGAATGAATCCCCGCCAAGAAACGAACAAACAAAAACTAAACAAGAAAGGAGAGAACAGGTACACTGCTTTCAGAAACAATCGATGCCTCGAAACTTTTTTTCGTTTACACAAGACATTTTGACACAAAACACTATGACACACTATGAAACACTATGTAACAATGTGAAACACTATGTAACACCATGAAAATCTATATAACACTATGAAACACTATGTAACACCATGAAACACTATGTAACACTATGAAACACTATGAAACATTATGTAACAATATGAAACACTATATAACCCCATGAAACACTATGAAACACTATATAACACCATGAAACACTATGTAACACTATGAAACACTATGTAACACCATGAAACACTATGTAACACTATGAAACACTATGTAACACCATGAAAATCTATATAACACTATGAAACACTATGTAACACCATGAAACACTATGTAACACTATGAAACACTATGAAACATTATGTAACAATATGAAACACTCTATAACACCATGAAACACTATGAAACACTATGTAACACCATGAAACACTATGTAACACCATGAAACACTATGTAACACTATGAAACACTATGTAACACCATGAAACATTATGTAACACTATGAAACACTATGTAACACCATGAAACACTGTGTAACACCATGAAACACTATGTAACACTATGAAACACTATATAACACCATGAAACACTATGTAACAATATGAAACACTATATAACACCATGAAACATTATGTAACACTTAGAAACACTATGTAACACCATGAAACACTATGTAACACCATGAAACACTATATAACACTATGAAACACTATGTAACACCACGAAACACTATGTAACACCATGAAACACTATGTAACACCATGAAACACTATGTAACATTATGAAACATTATGAAACAATATGAAACACTATATAACACCATGAAACACTATATAACACTATGTAACACCACGAAACACTATGTAACACCATGAAACACTATATAACACTATGAAACACTATGTAACACCATGAAACACTATGTAACATTATGAAACATTATGTAACAATATGAAACATTATATAACACCATGAAACACTATGTAACACCATGAAACACTATGTAACATTATGAAACACTATGTAACAATATGAAACACTATATAACACCATGAAACACTATATAACACTATGAAACACTATGTAACACCATGAAACACTATGTAACATTATGAAACATTATGTAACAATATGAAACACTATATAACACCATAAAACACTATGAAACACCATGAAACACTATGTAACAGCATGAAACACTATGTAACACCATGAAACACTATGTAACATTATGAAACATTATGTAACAATATGAAACACTATATAACACCATAAAACACTATATAACACCATGAAACACTATGTAACAGCATGAAACACTATGTAACACCATGAAACACTATATAACACGATGAAACACTATATAACACCATGAAACAATATGTAACACCATGAAACACTATGTAACATTATGAAACACTATGTAACAATATGAAACACTACAACACCATGAAACACTATGAAACACCATGAAACACTATGTAACATTATGAAACACTATGAAACACCATGAAACACTATGTAACATTATGAAACACTATGAAACACTATATAACACTATGTAACACCATGAAACACTATGTAACATTATGAAACACTATATAACATTATGAAACACTATGTAACATTATGATACACTATATAACATTATGAAACACTATGTAACACCATGAAACACTTTGTAACACCATGAAACACTATGAAACACTATGTAACACCATGAAACACTTTGTAACACCATGAAACACTATGAAACACTATGTAACACTATGAAACACTATATAACACTATGTAACACCATGAAACACTATGTAACATTATGAAACACTGTATAACATTATGAAACACTATGAAACACTTTGTAACACCATGAAACACTATGAAACACTATATAACACTATATAACATTATGAAACACTATGTAACATTATGAAACACTATATAACATTATGAAACACTATGTAACACCATGAAACACTATGTAACACCATGAAACACTTTGTAACACCATGAAACACTATGAAACACTATGTAACACTATGAAACACTATATAACACTATGTAACACCATGAAACACTATGTAACATTATGAAACACTGTATAACATTATGAAACACTATGAAACACTTTGTAACACCATGAAACACTATGAAACACTATATAACACTATATAACATTATGAAACACTATGTAACATTATGAAACACTATATAACATTATGAAACACTATGTAACACCATGAAACACTATGTAACACCATGAAACACTTTGTAACACCATGAAACACTATGAAACACTATGTAACACTATGAAACACTATATAACACTATGTAACACCATGAAACACTATGTAACATTATGAAACACTGTATAACATTATGAAACACTATGAAACACTATGTAACATTATGAAACACTATGTAACGTTATGAAACACTATATAACACTATATAACATTATGAAACACTATGTAACATTATGAAACACTATATAACATTATGAAACACTATGTAACACCATGAAACACTTTGTAACACCATGAAACACTATGAAACACTATGTAACACCATGAAACACTTTGTAACACCATGAAACACTATGTAACACTATGAAACACTATATAACACTATGTAACACCATGAAACACTATGTAACATTATGAAACACTGTATAACATTATGAAACACTATGCAACACTATGTAACATTATGAAGCACTATGCAACGTTATGAAACACTATGTAACACCATGAAACGCTTTGTAACACCATAAAACACTATGTAACACCATGAAACACTATGTAACACTATGAAACATTATGAAACACTATGTAACGTTATGAAATACTATGTAACACTATGTAAAGGCGAGTTTTAGAAAGAAATAAAAAACCTTTATCTATACATAGGATGACTGTTTGTGTGTATGTGTGTGCGTGCGTGCGTGTGCGTGTGTGCGTGCGTGCGTGTGTGCGTGTGCGCGCGTGTGTGTGTGTGTGTGTGTGTCACAAGATCAGATGCAGGAAAAAAGATTGCAGTGAGGATAACCCGGAGGCCATGTGGCAGATGATGTTAGCACCAACTCTAGCAGTATGGACCGGTAGGAAAACCCATTGTAGTGAAGAAAACACCTGTCCTGACTCCTGCCTTAATGATTATCAACCTGTTGCTTTGACCTCTGTTATTATGAAGTGTCTGGAAAGATTTGGTAATATCACACATGTATGTAAAATGTAACATTCCTGCTACCCATGACCCATTACAGTTTGTCTACTGTTCCAGCAGATCTGTAGATGATGCTAACTCACTTGCTCTGCATACGGCTTTAGTACAGCTTGAAAAGAAAAACACCTACGTCAGAATGTTGTTTATTGATGACAGTTCTGCTTTTAATACAATTGTACTATCCAAACTGGTGTTGAAACTCGGGGCTCTTGGTCTGGGCAACTCCATCTATAATTGGCTATATGATTTCCTGACAGGTAGGCCCCAGTTTGTGAGAACAGCTAAAATATACTCATCCACATTAGTTCTTAGGACCGGCGCACCTCAGGGCTGCTGTCTCAGCCCCCTATTGTACAGTCTGTTTACACACGACTGTTACCAACTATGACAATAGCAGCATCATTACATTTGCAGAGGACACCACAGTGATTGGACTAATAAGTGACGGTGATGAGAGGGCCTTATAGGAAGGAAGTGGAAGATTTAACCATATGGTGCCATGATAACGACCTCTCTCTAAATGTCAGTAAGACATTGTTGACTTTAGAGAGATCAGAGGAAATTACATCCCTATTTCCATCAATGACTCATCTGTTGAAACTGCGGACAGTTTGAGATTTCTCGGTTTACACGTCACAGACTCCCTACATGGTCTCGCAACACCAACTGCATCCTCAAGAAGGCACAGCAGAGACTGTATAAACATTTATCGAAGTAGCATCAAGAGTTTCTTGACAGGCTGAATCACAGTGTGGTTTGGCAACCTGACTGCTCAGGATTGCAAACTGCTGCAAAGGACTTTAAAGACAGCAGCAAAATCACTGACACGTAACGACCATAACTTCATAATATTTAATAATATTTACAGCACTCGCTGCAAAAAGAAAGCCCAAAACATCATTAAGTCACCAGCCACCCCACTCATGTTCTGTTCTCACACCTTCCATCTAAAAAAGCTTTACCGGGGCATCAAACCACACACCACCCGTCTCAGTAATAGTTTCTTTCCACAGGCAGTCAGGCTGCTGAACAGCAGACACGCCCATATGCACCTTGCATTGTTGTGCTATTGGGCGCTTCTCTATATTGTGTACATCATGTATGAATTATGTGCGCAGGCCTGGTAGAGGGGCGGTGTGCCCTTGTGTCCTTTGTCCTTGTGTCCTTTGTGTTAAGGGAGAGAAAGCCAAAGCATAAGAATTCCATTGTATTCCAATACACGACAATAAAATTGAACTTGAACACAAGGGAGAATCCAAAATGGAGGAAACCCAACAATTTAGCCCTGTCACATCCTACAATTGTATACATGTTTACTCTGCCAGAATATCAACTGCTCCACAAAAAATATGCAGTATAGTTTGCAGGCCGATGTGGGGACGGAGGAAACGGTATGACTATGTTTGGTGGATTTAATTGTGTTTAATGTTTTTGGTCTCCGAAATGTGTAGCCTACTACAAGGACATGCGAATAAATTTCCCTCTGCCAATTTCTGGTGTGACTGGGTCCTTAGTCAATGCGTGCTGCGTTACCGGTGATACTCGGGAATCAGATTGGAACATGCAAAATGTGTCTTGCAAAAGTATTTCAGCAGATAGGGAGAAAATTCAGTGTCTGCAGCCTCTGTGGGAGTCAGCGTTGGTTTATGCCTCATTTACATTTAAATTGCACCCAAAATATTTGAGGAGGTTTTACCAAAAGGAGGACAGACAAATTGAACTCTGCATTAATTTTCTTGAGTCAAATGATGATAATTTTGCCTGCCAACGGTTCCAAGGCCAATAAGATAGAAAGGGAAAGTTTGGTGTGATTTCGAACATTTTGAATTAAAAAGCAGTGATCGACGGTTCTGGCAATTTGCAACCAGCCAAACCGGAGTGGAGCCCTGATGCTTGACATTTCCCTGTTGATGCCTTATCAAAGGGACGAAGAAGGGGCTGGGACTTTGTAATAGTGACCTCCCATGAGTGCTTTGCCCGGCGCTTCACCCACCTTGACTTATCTGAGTGTGTCATTTTATACGTGAAGTCTCTCGTCAATTGTAGATTATTATCGAAAGAGTCAGATTCCACGTTATGTATTGTTGATTACATTTCAGAAGAAGATGCACTTTGAAGGGCATCATAAAAAGATGGAATTGCAGCAATCTGCTCCCTCCGGAATGCCATTAATAAATGTCTCTTTTATGGCCTGCCTCTCCTCCAGTAATTCTCCTCTTTTCTCCTCCTCTTGGCACTTTTTCCTTCCCAAGATGACATCAAGAAATATGCATAATTGGCATCCATCTCCTTTCTATAGGCCTCATTAGTGTTTTACTTAGTGGCGGTCTCCCTAATTGACACATATGGCCGTCTCGATGGTACAAGTTTAGGAAATGGCATGCCTATGGTGGCAGCTGAGTGTGGATGCCTCATGCAGCACTGATCAAATTGCACCAGGTTTGAAAGGAAAATGCCACGCGAGGCTACGCCAGCACAAATCACTGCAGATGCAAATGCACGGGCCCTATCAACAAGCGTGATTATGTCTTATTGGAGATATATGGTGTCTTTTTCTTTGTCCACGCTCTGGCTCTAATGACATTCTTGTTATTTCACACCTTTTCATTACGTTTTTATGCGTCCCACCACTGCGGCTGATTGCTGGGACCAAAGGGAGCAAATCAGAGCCACATCTCATCTGGCCTGTGTTGCTCTCTTCATGCCGGTTTAATATCAGATGCTGTTGTACCCTTACACTGAGGGTTTTTTTTGAACACTCAAAAACCTGAGCACTATATTTTGTTGTTGAACTGGTGTCAAGTTTAAGGAAAAGCATTCCTGAATATGCCACAAGCGTAACATTCCCATGCTGCTTCTGCAGCGGCACTGTGCTATCTTGTATTAAAAGTGCCGTCCGTAGTCGTGCGCCTCAGTAAAACTATGCAGACTTGATTGTTAATGGCACGGCTTTGACGCCACACTGCAGCCAGTACAGAGCAAGTGGTCTGTGAGAGGAGGCTGTATTCAAGGGGGGGGGTATACTGGCAGTTTAACAAGCCCTTACACTAAAAATAAAATAATAAAATAAAATAACATACAGAAGACCTATGATTCCAGTCAGAAGTTGAGTAGAAAACAAACCGGATGAGCATTAAATGTAAATGGTGTAAATGGACATCCCAAATGGGGTTTGTGTAAAACGCAGTCTTTGCAACTTCATACAGCCAGTCAGTCTGCCACTGAATGCACACAAGGTAGAAAACGGTGTTCTGTGGAAACTGATGACACTGTTGAAATGAGACTGAAATAGCATCTACTATGTGGTATCACAAAAAGAAAACCCAATAAAACCCACCCGCATTATATACTTCTTTTTGTTTTGTTTGATTACATACGGTATCCAAACTCCAAATTGCAGGGTGACAATCTGATCAGCAGATCAGACACAGCGCCGAAACAGAGCGTTTCTGGATTCAACACCTACTTACAAACAGCCCGTTGAGACTGAATTGAAAATATTGATCCGCATCAAAACTTGATAGGTGCAAGTGCATTCGTGCTGTTTTGGGACTGTCTCCTTCCTCAGAATCTAACCTTAACCCTAAACCCACTGCCTCTAATGCCTCTGCAGCTCGATACCGGCTGTCCAACCCGCCTCAGAAGACAGGGACAGTTCCTCTCTTGGTCTATTTTTAAGCAGCTTATTCGTGTAAAGCAGTAAATGCCTCGTTAATTAGTTTGCTTGTCCGTGAACAGAACGTGTGCATCATGTGACCATGTATCATGTGGATTAAATGCGAAACTTCTGGACTCCTGCAGTTGCCTCTGTAGTAACTTGTGTAGTAAACCAGAGTCACTTACCTGTATGTACACTAGGTGGCAGTAGCAGTAAATTGGTTTACCCATTACTACCTAGGACCTTCCCCCGGATGTAGTTCTGTTGTGTAATGCCCGCCTCCCCAGATGGCTGTGCTGTGTTGTGCTCCCGAAGTTTTCATCAATATACAAGTAAACAAGTCCTGTGTGTGTGCTGGTTTCGTGTAGTCAGCATACTACATATTGGGGGACGAGGTTCGAGCCGGACCGCGCTGCTTGTACGAGAGGAGCGTGTGGGTGAGCCCCCCCCCCCCCCCGGAAGAACGAGGGGGGAGGAAGAAACGAAAGTGAACTTTATTGAAAGTGGCCGGGACAACAGGAGCTCTGGGAGCGTTTGATCAAAATGTCCAACCCTGGGCAGAACACTGTGAGGCTGTGGAACATTTCTCTGTCGCGAACGGAACAGAGGATGCGGCCAAACAGAAGCCAGTTCTCATAAGTGTTGTCGGTGCACAAACGGATCGTCTGATGCGCAGTTTACTAAGCCCTGATAAGCCAGGAGAACGCACCTTCCCAGAGTTAAGAGACGTTGCTGAAAGACCACTTTAACCCCAAACCCAGAGGAACCGTACAGCGCTTTAAATTGGATCGGCGCATGAGAAAGCCCAACGGGTCTGGTGCTGAGTCTGTGGCAGAGCTGCGGAGATTAGCTCAAGACCGCAGTTACAGACAAACGCTTTTACAACTGCTCCGGGATCGGCTCGTATGCGGAGTAAACAGCGGACGCCTTCAGAGGAGGTTACTGTCGGAAACCGATCTCACATCTGAGGACGCACTTAAAGCAGCAGTAGCCATGGAGTCCGCCGACAAACAGTATCGAGGGGGAGATGAAAGACTGTTACCGCTGCAAAGGCAAACATGCACCGTCGGGTTGCCGGTGTAAGCAAGAGGAATGCCATTCGTGTGGAAGGATAGGCCACACTGCGCAGGCGTGTAGAAACCAGAACAAGCGCAGTGAAACTAAAACGAGCAGAGAGCAAAGGCACCGTAGCAATGCGTAGGACAGAGGCCACAGCAGCCGCTCACATCATGTCACAGCTGATTCAGACGAATCAGAGGGCTCGGAACAAGCGCGTTCAATGTACAGCGTACAAAGTAGCCATGCAACAGTGAAACCCTTTACAGTGGACATGCAAATCAATGGGAAAATGGTGGAATTTGAGCTGGACACCGGATGTAGCATCACTCTGATGAATGAGTCAACATTTAAGGTGCAGTGGACAAGTGCAAAAAAGCCTGCATTAAAGCCCTCAGCTAGTAAATTAAAAACTTACACAGGGGAACGCAAAAAGGTGTTAGGGGTCGCAGAGGTAAATGTCCAATACCAGAACCAACAGAAATCTTACCACTCTATGTAGGGGGTGGTACTGGTCCAAGTCTGCTGGGTAGAGGTTGGCTAGAGCAAATAAACCTTAATTGGGGAGAAATTAAGCATATGAAAGTAGAAGAGCTGACATTGCAACAGGTGCTTGCAAAGCACGAGGATGTTTTTAAAGATGAGTTTGGGACCTTAAAGGGGGTTCAGGCCACAATCCATGTTGCACTTGACACCACTCCCAGATTCTTCCGCCCACGATCTGTTCCACTCGCAATGTGCCCCAAAGTGGAAGCAGAGATCAACAGACTGTTAAAAGAGCAGATCATCAGGCCAGTCAAACACTCGCAGTGGGCGTGTCCCGTGGTACCAGTTTTGAACCGGATGGCTCAATTAGACTCTGTGGAGACTACAAACTAACTGTCAATCGTGTCTCTCCGCTAGAGCAGTATCCTATTCCGAGAATTGAAGATTTGTTTGCGGCCTTGTTGGGGGGGCAGCAATTTTCTAATTTAAACATGAGCCATGCATACGCTCAAATTCTCATAGATGACGAGTCTAAAAGGTACCTCACGGTGAATACTCACAAAGGCTTTTTTAATTACAACCGCCTACCCTTTGGGGTATTGTCGACAATGGAGGGTCTTCTACAGGGCATACCCATGGTTGCAGTATACTTAGACGACATTCTCGTCACCGGGGCTAGCAAGGAAGAACATCTGCGAAACCTGAATGAAGTGATTAGTAGGCTAGAGATGGTGGGTTACGGCTAAAACGAAGCAAGTGCCAACTGCAGGAAAATGAGGTGTACTATCTGGGACATAAAGTAGACACGCAGGGTTTGCATCCCATGGAGTCGAAGGTTAAAGCCATTGTGGAATCTCCGTCCCTGTCCAGTGTCACAGAGCTTGAGGCATATCTTGGTTTACTTAACTACTATAACCGTTTCCTTCCCAAACTCTCCACGCTGCTTGCGCCGATGCACCAGCTCCTCCGGAAAGATGAAAAAAGGGCATGGACTACAAAGCAAGATGAAGCTTTCCAAAAGTCACAAGAGCTTCTCCAATCAGCAAGCGTGCTGGCCCATTACTCTGCGGACAGAGAATTGATCCTAGCATGTAACGCCTCATTGTATGGGGTGGGAGCATTGCTTTCGCACAAGATGCCCAATGGCACAGAAAAACCACTAGGGTTTATGTCAAGGACACTCACTCCTTCTGAGAAAAGGTACTCTCTGCTAGATAAAGAGGGCCTGGCCGTGATCTTTGGAATACAGAGATTTCATAAATATCTCTATGGTCGTAGATTTACGATCGGCACTGACCATAAGCCCTTACTATCCTTATTCCATGAGATGAAACCTGTCCCCCAGATGGTTTCTCCAAGAATTCAGAGATGGGCAGTTCTACTTCGAGCACACGAGTATCAGATAATCTACAACCCGGGCAAGTATCATAGTAACGCTGATTCTCTTAGTAGACTCCCGGTTCCAGAGCTGGTTGAGGATGACGGTCTACAGGATCAAGTGCTGATGATGTACCGGTGAACATGTCACAAGTCAGGAAGTGGACAGTGAGGGATGCCACACTGTCCCTGGTGCACAGCTATGTCTTGAATGGCTGGCCAGAGGTGAAGGATCCTCAACTCATGCCATATCACACCCACCGTCTAGAGTTGAGTACGCGAGATGGGTGTGTCCTGTGGGGAGCCAGAACAGTGATTCCTCCGCAGGGGCGGTCTGTTCTGTTGAAGATGTTCCATCAGTCACATTCCGGCTTGTCTCGTATGAAAGGTTTAGCAAGGTCTTACATGTGGTGGCCGCGGATGAATGAGGATATCGAAAAGGAGGTCAGCATATGCGTGGAATGCCAGCAAAACAGAAAATCGCCACCTAATGCACCACTGCACCCCTGGGAATGGCCCGAGCTGCCATGGTCTCGCATTCATGTGGACTCCGCAGGGCCGTTCTTGGGCAAGATGTTCTTGGTGATAATCGACGCACATTCGAAATGGCTAGAGGTTTATCCGCTGAATGCCTCTACAACACATGCAACAATTGAAAAGCTACGGCAGTGCGTCGCAGTCCATGGATTGCCACAGATATTACTCTCTGACAACGGCAGTTGCTTCACAAGTGCGGAATTCAGCCATTTTATGTCACAGAACGGGATTCAGCATGTCACCTCAGCGCCGTTCCACCCCTCCTCTAACAGTTTAGCGGAGCGGGCAGTGCAGACCTCTAAAGAGGGGATGAAAAAAATGAGAGGAGATAGCATCGAGGCCAGAGTTTCCAGGTTCTTGTTCAGCTACCGCATCACCCCTCAGGCAATGACAGGGTTGTCCCCTGCAGAAGTGTTGAGATCTGCTGAGACTGAGACCTGCGTTTGACCTACTAAAAACCTGACCTAATGTTGAAAATTCAACAGAAACAGCTGAAACAGAAAGAACATCATGACAAAACGGCCAAGCTGAGAAGATTTGCACCTGGGGATGCTGTATACAAAAGGAATTGCGGCTTAGGACCAAAATGGATTCCAGCTGCAGTTGAGTCGTCACAGTTCAGAAGTAGCGCCTGTGAGACTATCAGAGAACCCGGAGGTTGAACAGAGGCCTGCGGTTGAACCGCGGGGGCCAGAGAGGGTGACCCCTGAAACAGTGGTCTTACCTGTCGCACCACCGCCACAGGAGGTTCGTCACTCCACCCGGCAGAAGTGTTCCCCAACTTATCTGAAAGACTATGATAGGGAGTGGTGAGATCATGTTCCAGGAAAGGCAAGAATGTGCCTTGATCTCACAGGAGTCGGGTAGTCCACACTGAACTAGCATTGAAAACATGGTAGAAAAAAACAAACAAACAAACAAACAAACAAACAATCCAACAAACAGTTGTTTCATCGTTATTAGTACTGTTGATCCCTGTGGAGAAACTTTTTGTTAGCCTAACGGTGGGGGCGGTGGGGGAGTGTAGTAACTTGTTTAACAAATCAGAGCCACTTACCTGTATGTCCACTAGGTGGCAGTAGCAGTAAATTGGATAACCCATTACTACCTAGGACCTTCCCCCGGATGTAGTTCTGTTGTGTAATGAATGCCTGCTGAGATGGCTCTGCTGTGTTGTGCTCCTAAAGTTTTCATCAATATATAAGTAAACAAATCCTGTGTGTGTGCTGGTTTCATGTAGTCAGGATACTACAGATGTCTGAAGTTCCACCTCACTGAAACAAACTCAAAGCAAACACAAATGTAAATGCGATGTACTCCCTGTTCTCTCTGCCCCCACCCTCTACAGCTGAACCGTCAGAACCGCTCTCTGGAGAGGAAAAGCATGTAGTGGCTGTCCGACTTGGAACCAGCGACCTTTGCTGAAATCAATCTTGTGGATGAAGATAACAATGAGGAAGAGCCAGGCAAACGTTTACAGGCAACGTCGACCTCTTATGCTACGTTCAGACCAAAGGCGGCGAGAGAGTTGGCGCCGCTTTGTTCGCCAGAGTTTGGCCGCCAGCTCCGCCAGGTGTGTTCGAACAGAACGCGAATTCGCTGTGTCGACGTCACAACAAGCAGTCTAGTTACACCAACGCTGCTAGCAAGTTTGCTAGACCGCACACAACAAATACCACACACGAGCAGTTTGTGTTTACTTGTGATCATCACGGATGAGCGACAGAGATCAGCTGCGGCGGCTCTGCTTTATATCAACCTGCGCCGCCGAAACCGGCGTCAGCGTTCTGTTTGGGTTCATAAACCGGAGACGTGCCCAGCTTGGCGAATTTCACCGGCTCGTTCAGGAGTTGCGTTTGGACGGCGTCCGAAAAGAATGCTGGGTAGGGGGCGTGTCTTCTTTCCCAACATGAAGGCGGGTTCTAACCCTACTTGAAGGTGATTGGCTATCGCCTGGCGAAATCTTCGCCCGAGTTGGACATTTTTGAACTCCCGCGCAGGCGCGTTCGTCGCCCGATTCGCCCAATTCGCGCCGCCCGTAATTTCGCCGCGAATTATTCCCGCCCATTCGCCTCCTCCCATTGACTTTGCATGCATTCACGCCGCCCAAAAAATTCTCGCCGCCTTTGGTCTGAACGTAGCATTAGACCAGTGCCGAGCCATCATCTTAGGTACAAGGCACTGTCAAACACACAAACTGGCATATGGGCGGTCAAAATGACCGCTGGTTTTTAAACTCTATATTCTGTCAAGATAAATACCCAGTCGAGATATTAATAAATTACATGTTAATATGTCTGTTAGGAAACTACTGACACCATAATTAACAGTTTAACAACTTTAATACTATATCTAAACAATTTAAACTTAAGAGAGACATGGCCGAACTTGAATAACAAAATTGAAAAGTGAAAATATTATCTCAAAAACAAAACGAAAAACACATATTGATAACCTAACAACCGCAACAAGGCCTATAAAACGTGACATGTAAAACAAGAACTGAAAATAAATATTGAAACAGTCCCAAACAACGACCGCAACTTAAAAACTACTAGACCGACAGTGGGTGGTCATTTTGACCGCTGTAGTTTTTAAAATCTATATTCTGTCAAGACAAATACCCAGTTGAGATATTAATGCATTACATATGTTAACATGTCTGTTATGAAACTAACTGACACCAAAATTAACATTTTAACAACTTTAATACTATTTTTAAACAATTTAAAATGGCAGCTGTCCAACGCCTGTAAATACTGCAGCGCCTCGGTGGGAGTCATGGTGCATCTGTAACCAGACATGTTGGACATCATCACACATCAAGTCTAGACTATTTCTCTCCACTGGGGGGCGCTAGTGTGTTTCTAGGACACAGCAACGAACTTCACGAAGGAAATGACGCAACCAACACACGTCATAAATACTGACATGACGCGCACCGTCACGCGCAAATGCCCGGGTAGCGTAGCGGTTCCACTGTCTACCAAGACAGGGGGTCGGCGGTTCGAATCCCCTTGTTACCTCCGGCTTGGTCGGGCATCTCTACAGACACAATTGGCCGTGTCTGCGGGTGGGAAGCGGGATGTGAAGACTTTGTTGGCCTTCTGATTGGTCTGCTATACCCACCAACCAGAGGGCTCCTACCCATGGTTACCGTTGCTAACGTACTTGGGGTTAGACAAGCAAATCGAGTGGATAAACTCTGATGCGCGCCGATGGTAAGTGAATTTGAGAGCGAAAACAGGAGGAATTGAGATTGAACGGGAAAATGGTTAAAAGGTGTGCCTGTAACAGCGACTCACGATACCCAGAATGCAATCCTGGAGTTGTTTTTATTCCTTTCAGCAAACCCAAAACAAATACTGAGAGATGTTGCCACTGGGTTCGGCTGTGTGGACGACCACACGGGCAGTTCAGCCCTGCCACTGCCAGCAGAAATACCTGCATATTGTAGCGAATTCGGGGGACAAGGCAACCACAGGAACTGCCGCGGCCGGGAAGCGAACCCGTATCGAATCCCGCACCGGGCAGGAAAATAACCGGTTACATTGGTGGCAGCGGTGGGATCCGGAAGTGTGCAGATCCTCAAACGTCTCTTCGGAGCGCGGGAATAACAAAGCCTTGTGGCGCAGTACACCCCGTATCGAATCCCGCACCCGGCAAGAAAACAACTGGTTACATGTCTTATTTGTAGTTCACAGTACCAACGTAACCGGTTAATTTCTTGCCCGGTGCGGGATTCGATACGGGTTGTACTGCATCACAAGGCGACATCACTAACCGCTCGGCTAAAGGGTCAGATTTGTTAGCTAAGGACTAACGTGTCTTATTAGTAGTTTACACCTATATTCGAACACTATTAATATTAATACTAATAATAATTTTATTATTAGTATTAGTATTACAATTATTAGCATTATATTTAGTATTTGTATTTCTATATTATCATTTTTATTTTATTAGGCCTACGTCTTTTTTAGTTATTGTATTTATGTGATTATCTTAACAGTGTTGTTGATGTATGCTGTACATCGCTTTGGATAAAAGTGTCTGCTAAGTGTAGCGGGCATAATAAGCCACGCCTTGTAGGGGTAGTAATAGTACTTATTTACCTTGAAAGATTAGGTTAATGAAGGGATCTGGGTCCCCATTCCCAATGCAATTAGTCTCAGTACCTACGTGGGTAAGTATGTGGATGCTGTTATATATTGTGATTATACCTGGTCCGTTGCTGCCACCTATAGGCGGACCAGGGTATTGATATTACGGGTGCCTTGGAGTGTCATGTGACAGTTGTTGTATAATAAAACCTACGGCTGTAATGACCACAAATTTCGAATCCGTCTCCCGACTGATTTATGTTGTGAACCTGGCAGTATAAGTTGGGCAATACTCTAAGGAAGATACAACAAAGTGGCGACGAGGATCTTATTCGACATCTGCGTGTGTTTCTCCGCTCGTTTTGAATACTCTGAGCTGGACTGTTACTGTGAAACCTGGAAGCTAGTAGGTTAGCAAGTTAGCTTCACCGTCAGAGGCTGCAATGTCGGCAGAGGTAAGATACTTGTGAAAAAAGCGGCGAGCGAGGGGAAAATGGCGGGGATGAGTGGGAGCATTGGCCCCTTTGATGGAAATACTGAGCAGTGGCGCTCCTACACAGAACGTTTTGAATACTTGGTTCAAGCAAATGGGATTGCAGATGAGAAGATTGTGACAACGTTCTTGAGTGTAATGGGGCCGAAAACTTTTGGTCTGCTGCGTTGCCTGGTCCAGCCAGCCAAGCCTGGGATTAAAAGCTATGCTAGCATAGTGGCTATGTTGACGGCCCATTTCTCACCCTAGCCACTGGTAATTGCAGAACGTTTTCGTTTCCGTAAAAGAAACCAAGAGGAAGGGGAGCATGTAACAGTGTTTGTGGCTGCACTGAGGAGGCTAGCAGAGCATTGTGAATTCAATGATGTGCTGAATGACACCATAAGAGACAGACTGGTGTGCGGGCCGAGGAGTGAGGCTACTGAGAAACGTCCGCTAACTGAAGGTTCACTCAAATTGGATAAAGCTGTCGAGATTGCTGTGTCAATGGAGCTAGCTGCCAGGGAGGCTCAGCACCTCAGTGCAAGTGGTAAACTACACTGGGTCTCCACCCAGGACAAGGGGGCTCACGAAAAATGTTACCGATGCGACAAAACAGGACATTATGCAGCAGATTGTTGGAGTAAGGACGTGGATTGCAAGAAGTGTGGAAAAAGGGGCAACTGGCACACGCTTGCAGAAGTAAGGGAGCTGACAGAAACCCAAGGCAAGTAACCAAAAAGCCAATGCCCAAATTCAAAAAGAGAGTCTGTACACAGTGTGGAACCAAGCCACACCACCACTGAGCCCAACAGCTCATCAGATGAGGCATCAGTGAATGTACTGTCAGTGCAGGGAGGTCCAGGTGGATATTGGGAAACTCCACTGCTGGAGGGGAATCCAGTGCACATGGAAATTGACACCGGTGCAGCTGTCTCCATCATGTCGTATGCTGTTTACAAGTAAACCTTGCAGCACCTTCCATTACAACCAACCAGCCTCAAACTGAAAACATACACCGGCGAGTCAGTGCGAACAAAAGGCGTCGTCAATGTCACAGTCCTGTTGAATGGCCAGACAGCTAAACTACCATTGTATGTAGTCAAAGGGAACTTTCCATCTCTGCTGGGTCGGTCATGGCTGGAGGTGCTCACACTGGACTGGCCTGCAATTCGTATGGCGTGCAAAGATGAAAAACGTCTGACAACAGTTCTGAACAAACATGCAGATGTGTTCAAGGAGGAACTGGGAACAATGAAAGCCATAACAGTTAAACTGAACATTCAGCTGGATAGAAAACCAAGGTTCATGAAAGCCAGACCAGTTCCCTACACAATACAGCCAAAAGTGGAAGCAGAGCTGGTATCCATGGTCAAGAGGGGGGTGCTGGAGCCTGTCAGCCAGAGTGACTGGGCCACTCCAATCGTGCCAGTTATAAAAAAAGATAATTCAGTGAGAATCTACGGCGACTTCAAAGTCACCATAAACCCAGCGCTTGAGGCTGAACAATATCCACTGCCCCACACTGAGGAGCTTTTAACTGGCCTGAGGACAAAAATTCAGCAAAATTGACCTTACACAAGCCTACCTCCAGATGCAAGTCTATGAGGAGTCGAGAGAGCTGCTCACAATAGTCACTCACAAGAGCCTCTACCAATACTGCAGGCTACCCTTTGGAATAACATCAGCCCCAGCTCTCTTCCAGTGTGCGATGGACCAGATACTGAGCGGCTTGGCTGGCGTCCAATGCTACTTGGATGACATACTGGTCACCGGGAAGACAGAGCAAGAGCACCTGGAAAATCTGGACACCACACTGCAGCAGCTAGAAGAATATTGACTCAGGGCCTGCAGATCAAAGTGTGAGTTTTTCCAGTCTGCAGTAGAGTATTTGGGTCACGTAATAGATTCAGAGGGCTTACTCAAAGCTCCATCCAAAATCAAAGCGATCGTGGAAGCACCGATGCCTCAAAATGTGAGTCAACTACGCTCTTATCTCGGGCTCCTAAACTACTATGGGAAATTCATACCGAGCCTCTCTTCTCTGCTGCGACCGCTTCACCAGCTGCTGTACCATGGTAAGGCATGGAAATGGACTGAACAGTGTGAGGCTGCCTTTGCGCAAACAAAAAAAGGCACTGCTTGAGTCTGACACGCTGATACACTTTGACGCCACATTGCCCTTACAACTCGCATGTGATGCTTCCCCTTATGGAGTGGGGGCAGCCATTTCTCACATCATGCCCAGTGGTAGAGCGGCCGGTCGCGTTCGCTTCACGCACACTCAACCAAGCCGAATGCAACTATGTGCAAATTGAACGAGAAGCACTGGGAATTGTGTTTGGGGTCAGAAGATTTCACCAATATCTCTTTGGGAAGAAATTTGTCCTTCTGACAGACCACCGTCCCCTGACAACAATTTTTGGGCCCCATACTGGTATTCCTTCTTTGGCAGCCAGTCGGAAGCAACGATGGGCCTTATTGTTGTCCGCCCATGGCTACGACATCAAATACAGCAAGTCGGAGTTGCATGCAAATGCCGACAGCCTCTCTATGCTGCCCCTGCAGGTTGACCATGGTGAGCCACAGCAGGCTGGCATTTTCTACTTCAGGTAAGTGGAGGAGGCTCCCATCACTTCTACTCAAGTGAAACGACACACCCGAAACGACCCTGTGCTCTCCAAACTGATAGATGTTGTGATCAGCGGAAGGAGTGGAAACCTTCCAGAGCTAAAACCATACCTAGCAAGAAGGAATGAGCTCTCTGTGCAGGCACGATGTCTCCTATGGGGACCCAGAGTGATTATTCCACCCACGTTGCAAAAGACTACCACAGCAGCTACATGCAGGCCGCAGCGGAATGGTCCGCAAGAAAGAACTCGCCAGGAGCTACTTCTGGTGGCCTGGGCTAGATGGGCAAATAGAAGAGACTTCAAGAACATATCCATCTTGTCAGCGGGTGCGCGGCATGCCACAGCCAGCCCCCCTCCACCCATGGGAATGGCCAGAAGGACCCTGGCAGCACGTACACATTGATTTTGCTGGCCCGTTCGAGGAGAGGATGTTTCTGGTGGCAGTTGATGCTCACAGCAAGTGGCCAGAAGTGGCCATAATGAGATCGACAACAGCTGAGAAAACCATCGAGAAACATGGGGAAATGTTCAGTTAGTTTGGCTTCCCGGAACAGCTGGTGAGTGATAACGGGCCCCAATTTGTCTCACAAGAGTTCGAGCGATTCCTCGAGGTAAATGGAGTGCAACACATCCACTCTGCTCCCTATCACCCATCTACTAATGGATTAGCGGAGAGATTTGTTCAGAGCATGAAACACGCTTTGAAGGCTTCTCAGGGCCAAGGCTCTCTCCACCAGAGGCTGAACAGCTTCCTGCTGTCTTACAGAAATGTGCCCCACGCAACCACAAGAGCTGCTCCTGCGGTACTGCTCATGAAGAGACAGATCCGCACCAACCTCGACCTCCTAAAACCACCAATGACCAAAGAGACTGAAACACCAAACTCAGGTTCAACAACGCCAACATAAAGCAAAAGAAAGGGTTTTCTTCCCAGGTGACAGTGTACTGGCACACAACTATAACACTGGACCAAAATGGGTGCCAGCCACTGTCCTGGCACAGACAGGGCCTGTGTCCTATACAGTCCAGACCACTGAGGACACCATCTGGAGGAGACACACAGACCAACTCCTTGCTGCAGAAACAGCATCTGAGAACACTACACCACCACTACCAGTGATCTGTGCTGAGTCATATGAGCAGGACAACCCAGCCCAACCCACACTGACCCAGAATGCACCAGGTCACACAGAACCTGCTTCTTCTGTGCCCATCTCTTCAGCAGTTTCAGAGACAGAACTGTCATCATGCTCCACACTGACGTCGGTCCCTGTTGCACCCCTTGTAGATCCGCCAGAAGCTGGTGTTAACCGCCGGTATCCCCAGAGAGAATGGCGGTCTCCTAAACGCCTACATTTATACCCTGAAGAATGGGGCAGAATAATCCCCAGGGTTATGGCAGGGTCTTAGTAGTCCACCTCATTTCCTTAGTTTAAATAATTAAAAAAAAGGAATATTGTTGCTTGTCACTGGGAGTAAGGGGGACTGTTAATTATATTGTTATTTGTAATTGAACAGTTTTGATTCCAGGGATTTGAGATATTTTAGTTACCATGGACAACATAGTGTTTACATGTCATGATAGTGGCTTATTTGGTTACAGGTGTTTGTTCTGATATTAGTGATGCCACATGTTCATTAAGTGGGGAGGAGATGCTATATATTGGGATTATACATGGTCTGTTGCTGCCACCTATAGGCGGACCAGGGTATTGATATTACGGGGTGTCTTGGAGTGTCATGTGACAGTTGTATAATAAAACCACCGGCTGTCATGACGGCAAATTTCGAATCCGTCTCCCGACTGATTTATGTTGTAAACCTAGCAGTATAAGTTGGGCAATACTCTAAGGAATATACAACAGGTTCCTATCCTGCTGAACAGAGTGATTAGTACGTTACACCCTATAAGATATCGTGGGGTGGGCTTCATGCTAAGGTATTTGACACGGCGGCCCCTGACGTCTAGAGTGTATGCTCTGCTATGGGTCCAACTCAGCATAACCCTCCCTCCCCTGAACCAACAGGACAGTTGAGACGCCCCTACTCCAAGGTAAGTACACGACTCCAAAATACTTATAAACCCTCAGGTGTTGCAGCGAAGAGGCTACCCCGTCAGAATTGTGCCCTCCTGTTTTACCCATCGGGCACTGCGTTCAGATTGTCAGTTATTAAATGTTTTGTAAGTGTTTTATGAGGTTTTATGCGTTTATGTGATTACTGTTTGGTGTTGTGTATAGTTGTCATTCTGTTGTGTTGTGTAACTTTGGTACTGAAACCCTGATCAACTTTGTTGTTCGAGTAGATCAAACCCATGTATTGTGTCGCAATTCTCTTAAGTTCTTATCTCTGCGTGAGTTCAATAAAGGAGACTGAAAATTATCTTTGTCGTTACTTCTTCCTTCGCCACACTGGTGTCAGAAGTGGGATCGCAGCCAATACCCACAATTCGAAGATGGCAACGTCTAGAAGAAACTTCGATGTGGAGCTCCGTGAGATTTAGGACTTCATCGGGTGTCTTGAAAAAGAGCTTTCCCGGGGAAAGAGCATCGACGTTCGGAAGAAGATGTCCCGCGGAGGAAGGGCCGACGGAGCCAGCGCTCCCCGTCCTGCAGGATCCGGAACGTCCGGCCGTTTCAGCGGTTCGTAGGCGGCGACTGCCGCCGAGAGGTCGCGGCCCACTCTGATTTCATCCACGACCACATGTCCGCCGGCCGCCGCCGTCTCACCGCCGGCCGCTGCCGCCGCCGATCCACTATCAACAACCGCCATGCCGCCGCCATTACGTCACCGGTCACCGTCACCACTTCGTTGACCAACGTCACTACAACACCAGCACCCCCTGCGACCCTACCGGTTAGCGCTTGCCAAGCGTGAAGCTGCAGAGCGGATGATTCTAGAGATGGCTGCGGCCGGGATGATGGAGCCATCCAACAGCCACTGGGCCGCCCCTGCCATCCTGGTCAAAAAGAAGGACGACAACTGGAGGTTCTGTGTGGACTTTCATCAGCTGAACAATGCAGCTCGTAAGGACTCCTACCCATTGCCCCGCATTGACGACGCTCTGGACCACATCGCAGAGTCACAGTGGTTCAGCTCACTTGACCTACGGAGCGGTTACTGGCAGCTGGAGCTGGCACCAGAAGCCAGACCCAAGACGGCCTTCACCATCGGCCAGGGACTCTGGCAGTTTCGTGTGATGCCCTTTTGTCTCTGCAATGCCCCCGCCACGTTTGAGAGACTAATGGAGAGGGTGCTGGCTCAGATTCCCCGCAAGCGGTGCGTTGTTTACCTTGATGACCTTCTGGTTCATGCCACTGACTTCGAGCTGGCCCTAGAGAACCTCCGTCAGGTCTTCCAAGTCATTCGCAGGGCGGGCCTGCGCCTGCACCCCAAGAACTGTAACCACCCTCGACGTGAGACCAAGTTTTTGGGCTATGTGGTGGGGGCAGAGGGCGTGGCCCCTGATCCTACTAAGGTGGAGGCGGTCGAGAAATGGCCAGTTCCGCGAAACGTCAGCGAGGTGCGCAGCTTCACGGGGCTCGTCTCCTACTACCAACGTTTTGTCCGTAACTTTGCCTCCATTGCCAGTCCCCTACACCGTCTCACCGAGAAGGGACGGGAGTTTAACTGGGACGACAACTGTGCAGCCACCTTTACCTGGCTCCGCACCGCCTTGATCACTGCACCCATCCTGGCCCTTCCTGATCCTAAGTGCCGCTTCATCGCGGACACAGACGCCAGCAATGTGGGGCTGGGGGCCGTCCTGTTTCAGGAGGTTTCTGAGGGGGAGAGAGTGGTGGCCTACTACAGTCATGTCTTGAGCTGGCCTGAACGCAATTGCTGCATTACACGATGCGAGCTCCTGGCGGTGGTAGCGGCGTTCAATCATTTTCGCCCCTATCTCTATGGCCAGGCCTTTCTCCTGAGAACGGATCATGCAGCCCTGATCTGGCTGCTCAACTTTAAGGAGCCTGAAGGCCAGGTGGCTAGGTGGATTGAAGAGCTGCAGAGCTACGACTTTGAGACCCAGCACTGAGCTGGGCGCCTGCACAGCAATGCAGATGCCCTCTCCCATCATCCCCGCAAGGACTGCAGACATTGTGAGCGCCAAGAGGAGCGAGACAGTGCAATCGTCCAAGTGTCCACCACGCGGCAGGTTGAGCCAGAGGAGGCGTGGCTGGTGGCAATGGACAAGCAGGAGTGGCAAACAGCGCAGGATAGTGATCCCACCCTGGCCAGGGTGGGACAGTGGGTCGACGCCAAGGCATGCCCCCACTGGCAAGCTGTCTCTGCCATGTCGGTGGAGACCAAGGCCTACTTTTGCCAGTGGGCCACCTTGGCTCAGCGTGATGGACTGTTGTACCGGGTCTGGCAAGCGCTGCGCCGGGGAAGAAGTGTGTGGCCGTTACTGGTGCCCAAGGACTGGCGACAACGAGTGCTACGGGCGGCCCACGGCTCGGTGGGGGCATGTCACTATGGGGTGGCAAAGACGCTGAACAAACTGCGCCAACGGTTCTACTGGGCCAGATGCAGGCATGATACTGAACTCTTTGTGCACTGTTGTGATTCCTGCACCGCCAAGAAAGGACCAACCAGACGCTCCCATGCCCCTCTACAACAATATCAGGTGGGGGCCCCCATGGAGCGGGTCGGTGTGGACCTCCTTGGCCCATTTCCCACCACAGACAACGGAAACCGCTACGTCCTTGTGGCCATGGACTACTTTACTAAATCGCCTGAGGCGTATGCCGTCCCAGACCAGAGCGCTGCCACTACAGCTGAGCGGCTGGTGTGTGAGATGTTCTGTCGGTTCGGTGCGCCCGAAGAAATACACAGCGATCAGGGGCGGAACTTCGAGGCACAGGTGTCCGCTGAGGTGTGTCAGCGCATGGGGGTGAAGAAGACCAGGACAACGCCCCTCCAGCCCCAGAGCGACGGATTGGTGGAGAGGTTCAATCGAACGCTCACAACACAACTCGCTATTGTCACCTCACGGCACCAGCGAGACTTGGACTGTCACCTACCCCTGGTCCTGTGGGCGTACCGGTCGGCAGTACAAGAAAGTACTGGGTGTACAACGGCCGCAGTCATGTTCGGGAGAGAACTGCGGACCCCTGTGGACTTAGCCTTTGGCACGCCCCCGGGCACTGACCTTCCCAAGATACCCGGTTTCGAGTACCTGCGGGACCTCAAACAACGTCTGGCCGAGGCACATGAGTTTGCTCGGCAGCATCAGGAACAGGCAGGTGCGAAACAAAAGCGGGCGTATGACGCTCGTCGTCAGGGCCACTCCTTCACCCCGGGAGTGAAGGTGTGGGTCTTCAACCCAACCCGAGAGAGAGGAGTCTCCCCCAAGCTCGCCAGCCAGTGGATGGGGCCCTGTAAGGTGTTGGAGCAGCTTTCGGATGTTGTGTACCGGGTGAAACTGTGTGTCCGGGGGCGGGTAGTAGTTCTGCACCGGGACCGTTTGGCACCTTACCGCCCCTTGGCTGAAGAACCTGTAGATCAGTTTAGCCCACCCGGGATGGTCCCTCCTACACCCACAGGCCCTACAAACCGGACGGACATTGGGGAACAGGGACCCGTGCCCCCGCGGCGGCGAAGACGGCTGCACCTTCGCTATAGGGACTTTGTTGTCAGCTGAGGACAGGCGACACGCTAGAGGTGGTAATGTAGCGAAGAGGCTACCCCGTCAGAATTGTGCCCTGCTGTTTTACCGACCAGGCACTGCGTTCAGATTGTCAGTTGTTATTAAATGTTTTGTAAGTGTTTTATGTGGTTATGTGATCACTATTTGGTGTGGTGTAACAGTAGTTGTCATTCTGTTGTGTTGTGTAACTTTGGTACTGAAACCCTGATCAACTTTGTTGTTCGAGTAGATGACGCCCATGTATTGTGTCGCAATTCTCTTAAGTTCTTGTCTCTGCGTGAGCTCAATACACCACACCAAATAGTAATCACATAACCACTTAAAACCAAATAAACACTTACAAAACATGTAATAACAACTGACAATCTGAACGCAGTACCTGATGGGTAAAACAGGAGGGCACAATTCTGGCGGGGCAGCCTCTTCGCTACAGTATTTTGTTCAGCGACCCACACACAGCCGCAAAGCTCTCGCACACCACCTCTCCTCTTTTTTTCTCTTTTTTTCTTCTTCCCCTCGGTAGCCTCACTCTGATTGGCTACAATGCAGGAGGCTGGCCTGATACTAACCTTATCACATACGACTATACTCAAAATAGTTGCCTACCCTACATTCCCCCCTGCTAAACCCTGCCATATCAGCGTCATCTCCAGGCGGCTCTGTCTCTAAAGCACAAAAAAAAAAAATTAATAATGTTAAGTCACTGCATATTAACATCTGTTACAGGAACCAAATAACACAACCAGAGCAAAGATCTTAAACATTGACCCCCCTATAGTATCTTATCTGAAAACATAGTCCTCCCTATATCTGGTGGGAAGTGTACCTCTATTCTGTCTCTCTGAGCACCTGGGTTCAGGGGCACTTTCACTGACTACGTCTGACTCATCACTCTCATCTGACCCTTCTTCTGATGTTGCCCCCATCACCACTACTTATTTTTGAGCTAGTATATCCTCTGGTACTACTTCGTCTACTACTCCATACCCCACTACTGTGTCAGGTGCATTTGTGGTAGCTGGAATGCAGACTATATCAGTGTACTCAGTATCAGACTCTAAGTGTTCTCCAGATGTGTGCCTAGATAGAGGTTTTCTTGCCAGAGACTGAAATGTGCAGTGCTTGAGCTGGTCTCTGTGCACAACTTTAGAAGGACCCCCCTGTTCTAGGCGAATGGTGAATACAGTTATGTCTGAGTGGTTCTGTTTCACTACACGGTAATGTATGGATTCCCACTTATCCTGTATTTTGTTTCTTCCCCTAGGCTTGTGGTTGCGAAGTAACACATGGTCACCAGATCTCAAGAGCGCGCCACTTGACTTGCGATCATAAGCTACCTTCCATCGTCTTGAGGCTTCTTGTGCTGCTGAATTAGCTACTTCCACAGCGGTCTTCAGTCGTTCATGGTGATTCCGCACCCAATCATCCAGGTTCTCTGCATCATTATCATCATCAAGATCCTTCCCTCCGAGAAGATCCATGGGCAATCTTGCATCCCTCCTGAACATCAAGTAGAATGGCGAATATCCCGTGGAGGAGTGGAAACGGCTATTGTATGCCATAACCAGTTCTGGAAGGTGTTCTTTCCAATCCCATGTCATGTATGGTCCTGTTCAACCTTTCACACTGGGAGTTGCCCTGGGGGTGATAGGGACTGGTCCAGCTTTTGGCTATGCTGTAGACCTTGCACAGTTCTTTGATGACACCTGCTTCAAAGCATCGCCCCTGATCACAATGCAAACGGGCTGGGCATCTATAGTAGACAAACCAGTGTTTCAGGAGAGCTTTGGCGGTTGTGTTTGCTGTTTGATTCTTGGTTGGAACAGCAACAGTGAGTCTAGTGAACATGTCGGTGAGGACAAGCACATTTTCATACCCTCCCTAGGACCTCTCTAGTAAGGTGTAGTCCATTGCCAAGACTTCCTACGGGGCAGTAACATTACTGCATGTCATGGACGCATGGATTCTGGGGAAAACATCCTTCGCCAGTTCACATCTTTTACCCTGCTTTATCCATGTATGGACGTCGTTGGTCATTGTTGTCCAGTAGTAACCCTGTCTCATGTCTGCAAGGGTACTCTGCTCCCCAAAATGCAATCTATGTTAATGCTGACTGTCATATACTGCCACACATCCTCCCCGTCTCTTGGATGAAAAATACACCGCCACAACACCCCATGGCATATCTTGAGTCATTCAAACTGTCTGGCCAGTCGTTTCAGTTTTGGCTCCATGGCACGCTGTTCCGCAGGACTTGGCTTGTTACCTCTTTTCACAGCACTGTAGATGGGCCCAATATTGGGATCACTCTTTTGCTGCTCTTCAATCTCACCCCAGCTTTTTCCACTGATTCCCTTTCTGATCGATGCTTGCTCTGCAACTCGCACAGCCGGTTTACTATTTTCTTTCTTCTCAGCTGGCCACAAGCATGCACGCACTTCCTCTGTACTCATCCGTATGAAGTCTTTCCCTGTGTCTTCTTCTTCAGGCTCTTCCCTGGATGGAAGTCTTGACAGGGCATCTGCATTTGTATTCAGCCGTCCTGGTTTGTAGCTAACCTCAAAGTTGTACTCTGCCAGCTGCGCTACCCAGCGCTGCTCAACTGCTCCAAGGTTGGCTGTTGCTAGGTAATGTAGCGGGTTGTGATCAGTGATGACTGTAACCTGAGAGAATATCAGGTAATCCCTGAATTTTTCGGTTACCGCCCACTTGAGCACCAGTAACTCTAACTTGAAGGTGCTGTAGTTGCTATCGTTCTTTTCTGATCCTCGCAAGCCCCTACTTGCATAAGCTATGATGCGTTCAGTACCCCCCTGCTTTTGGCTGAGCACGGCTCCCAAGCCATTGAGGCTCCCATCGGTGGTGAGGATGAAGGGCAGGCTGAAGTTGGTACCCGAGGACTGGTGAAGACATCAAGCACCGCTTCAACTCTTCAAAGGCAACTTAACACTCTTCACTCCAGTTGAATGGTTCGGTAGCTTTCACTTTATTACCCTTAACCTTTGCAATGACTTAAGTGACTCCTGTGTTGTTGCTGCTATTAGAAACACCAAGGTGCACAAATTAAAGCCTCGCATTATTCATAAAAGGAATCTCAAGCTCTTAAATGAACAAGCCTATTGTCATGATAGGATCCACTCCAGAACGTGTGAAAGAACTAGGATGCAGCTTCGTCATGAACCCACCTGCTTCCAGTCACATGGGCGGTGTCTGGGAGAGACAGATACGTACCGTGAGAAGCGTCCTCAGATCCATCCTAGACCAGTCTGCTGGAAGATTAGACAGCTGTTCATTAAGAACCTTCCTATACGAAGTGATGGCTATAGTGAATAGTCGACCATTGACCACAGAACACCTCAATGATCCATCGGGACCAGAACCCCTAACTCCAAAACATATATTGACAATGAAGTCGTCAATCATCGCACCGCCACCTGGAGAGTTCGTAAGGGAAGATCTCTATCTTCGGAAGAGATGGAAGACAGTTCAATTCTTGCCCAATGAATTTTGGACCAGGTGGAGGAAGGAGTATTTGCTAAACCTGCAACAAAGAAGCAAATGGAACAAGGACAGGAGAAATGCTAGAGTGAATGACATTATCCTGTTGCAAGATGATGCCACGCCAAGAAATCAGTGGAAGTTGGCAAAGGTCGTCGATGTCTTCCAAGTTGCTGACGGAAAGGTCAGAAAACTCAAACTGTTACTTAGTGACACAACACTAGACAGTAAAAGGCACTCGCACAACTAAGCCAGTGCACTTAGAAAGGTCCATACACAAGACAGTACTATTGCTTGAGGCCGAGTAAAGGATTAACTCTTCAATAAGAGTGTTTTGGTTTTCAAAGTATAATTGTTTATTTACATCAATGTCTTATAAGGTCCTGTTAACAATGTAAAGTTTCATTGAGAATCACACATTGTGTGATGGTGGGAGTGTAATTGCAGCCGTTCTATGTGCTTTTATTTTAAATACTTGCCTTTATTTTGACATTCTCCAAAACGGAAGTAATGCCCGTTAATTCCGTAAACTGCACACAAGGACTGAGAAGCGCCTGTAGTATTACTGTAACCTTGCAGGAACTGCCGTAGCCGGGACGCGAACCTGTATCTCCCGCATTGCGGGAGACATGCGATGCATCTGGCTGCAGACAAGATGGCGGACCTCCGCAAGAGGCACCTCCGCAGTTGACAGGACCGTCACGTGACCTCAGCGGTTGACAGAAAACCGGACGTTGGTCTTCTTCGTGTTGTTTTTAAGATCGCAATCCGCCATAAAACGGAAAGAAGAAGTTGAAGATATTGCGTCAGCGGTAAGAAGATACTTTAAAAGGTTAGTTGTCTTTTCTAAGGTTTTATTCAATGTTGTCTATCAAGCTTAATGTATGGAAGAATCCAGCGAGCGTGGGTATAATAACTGTTACCGGTATGGAGGAAATACATTGGAAATGTCAAGCGCCTCTAAGCATTTAGCTAACGTTAGCTAGCGATGTGTCGTTGCGTAGTTGTTGCAGGTCATGTAGCTAGCTAAGCACTTATTACATATTTGTGTAAATGAATTAGTTTAATCGAGTTTAACATGGATACTGTTTGAGTACAAACTGTTTGAATCACTGCTCCGCTAATGGGCAGCGGCTGTAGTTAGCTGGTGGGCTGCTCAGCCTGGCTAACTCCCAGAGCGTGCAGTGTAGCACGCAGTTAACGTTGCTAGCCTGACAGCCAAGGTTAGCGGGCTACTGCTAGCTGGCGAGTAGCCTGTTGTATGATTACATTCATTTTATTTAGTGTATTTAAGAAAAATGTAATGCACAGCAATAACCTTTATAAGGCATTTGTTGAGAGTTTTATATGGTCACGCGCAGAACTGGTAAGTGCCCGGCGGCTTTGTGTGTATTACTGGTTAAAGTCACTTTAAAATAACAATCTAGAATGGCCCGAAATAATAATAATAATAATGATAATAAAAACTACACTGTTTTCAAGATGCACCCATCCATAATCCAGCCTGGTAGCCAGTTTGGACGCACAAGCCACGGGTTACAGTTGGGTTGTCCTCTGTGTCCCAAATTTGCCACCACACAGGAGGAGACCACTTTTAAACACCTGGATGCCCACATCCAAAATGCATTGCATTTCCGAGGTAAGTAGATGAGAAGCAAGCAAGTTTGGAATTTGTTAAGCCCTCTTTCCCATTGAATTTACCATAGAGGTAAAGGTCAACAGTGTTATTTGGAGCCAGTAGATCACCTTGGCAAGAAAGCAGAATGTTACTTTCAAGGGACTGAGATTTGTTTTGTAATTTTTTTTAATTCACTGTTGGATGTGATAAAATTCATAATTGTACATTGTATATTTCATCTAAATTACATTTTTGTGTTTTTTTTTTTTGCTGTGAAGTTGTACTTTTTAAAAGTTGGATTACTGTTCCCTTGCAGACAAAATAATTTGCAGATGCAACCAGCCATGCCGTCATTACCACTGTCCGTATTGTGCAAAAACGATCATGCGCAAAGAGGATTTGACAATACATGTGACTGGATGCCAAAAACCATTGGTGCTACCCCCATCAGTGCCACCTTCAGCTGAAATCAGCCCATCTGTGCCATCCTCATCAGTAGGGTTAGAATCAGTAGTGAGTGTAGACCATTCATACACACTCCCCCCCCCCGCAGCTTCAGTAGAGAGTGTAGACCCTTTGGACACACTTCCTCCCTCAGCATCCGTCGAGAGTGTAGAGTTGCCATCTTCACGTGTGACAAATCTAAAGTCAGTGAAGTGCCCTCACTGCTCTGTTGTTCTTTACAAAAAGAACTTGTTAGTACACATAGAAAGAAAACAAGCAAGGCCAAAAGACATTACAGCTGCATCTCACCTTCAAAGCGTACACTCACTGGCCACTTTATTAGGTACACCTTGCTAGTACCGGGTTGGACCCCCTTTTGCCTTCAGAACTGCCTTAATCCTTCGTGGCATAGATTCAACAAGGTACTGGAAACATTCCTCAGAGAGTTTGGTCCATATTGACATGATAGCATCACGCAGTTGCTGCAGATTTGTCAGCTGCACATCCATGATGTGAATCTCCCGGTCCACCACATCCCAAAGGTGCTCTATTGGATTGAGATCTGGTGACTGTGGAGGCCATTTGAGTACAGTGAACTCATTGTCATGTTCAAGAAACCAGTCTGAGATGATTCGAGCTTTATGACATGGCGCGTTATCCTGCTGGAAGTAGCCATCAGAAGATGGGAACGCTGTGATCATAAAGGGATGGACATGGTCAGCAACAATACTCAGGTAGGCTGTGGCGTTGACACGATGCTCAGTTGGTACTAAGGGGCCCAAAGTGTGCCAAGAAAATATCCCCCACACCATTACACCACCACCACCACCAGCCTGAACCGTTGATACAAGACAGGAGGGATCCATGCTTTCATGTTGTTGACGCCAAATTCTGACCCTACCATCCGAATGCCGCAGCAGAAATCGAGACTCATCAGACTAGGCAACGTTTTTCCAATCTTCTATTGTCCAATTTTGGTGAGCCTGTGCGAATTGTAGCCTCAGTTTCCTGTTCTTAGCTGACAGGAGTGGCACCCGGTGTGGTCTTCTGCTGCTGTAGCCCATCTGCCTCAAGGTTCGACGTGTTGTGCGTTCAGAGATGCTCTTCTGCATACCTCGGTTGTAATGAGTGGTTATTTGAGTTACTGTTGCCTTTCTGTCAGCTCGAACCAGTCTGGCCATTCTCCTCTGACCTCTGGCATCAACAAGGCATTTTTGCCCACAGAACTGCCGCTCACTGGATATTTTCTCTTTTTCGGACCATTCTCTGTAAACCCTAGAGATGGTTGTGCGTGAAAATCCCAGTAGATCAGCAGTTTCTGAAATACTCAGACCAGCCCGTCTGGCACCAACAACCATGCCACGTTCAAAGTCACTTAAATCACCTTTCTTCCCCATTCTGATGCTCGGTTTGAACTGCAGCAGATCGTCTTGACCATGTCTACATGCCTAAATGCATTGAATTGCTGCCATGTGATTGGCTGATTAGAAATTTGCGTTAACGAGCAGTTGGACAGGTGTGCCTAATAAAGTGGCCGGTGAGTGTATGTCTTGATCAAACTCGTGGCCTTTTTGCCATCCCAAAAGGTACTCATGGGTTCAGTGTGCCCATACATGTACAACGTAAAACATGGGGCAAACAACATGTGATGAAGTGTGAATTGGAGGACCGTCGTCAATATCAGTTGCTTGCACAAGGGAGTGGCCTCAGGCACAGTCTGTGTGAGCATATCCGGTCACTCAATTACTGCAGCAAGACTGCTACTGAGGAACCACTTAAAAATGAGGTCCTGGAATGCAAGTTTTTTGGAGATTCCAAGGTGGCCGCTTGCAAAAACAGGCAAAAAACAGCAGAGGAAGCTCATGCACCATTGTCTGTATTGGTGGAAGTTGGAGGTTCTCCAAACCAGATTTGTCTCTCCATACACGAGCCCAAAATCTACCACTACTGTTGTCTTGGCAGAGTCATGGTGACGTATAACAGAAAAAAAAGCACCTGGCATTGCCCCTGTGCAAAGGCGCGTACATCACGTCTGCACAAGAACATTGCTAAATGGCACCTTTTCCAAACCCAGAAAGAACTCTTCGTGACTGCACCATGTACCACAGCAAACTTAGCAGGGGCTACTCACTCTGTCAGTTACCCTCCTACCACAGGAATGGAGAGAAGTGTGCGATACGTTTATGAAGAGAAAAAAATACCAGCCACTCTTCCTGGAGATGCCGATGGGAGATCGGGGCGCCACAGTGTATATAGTTTTTAAAAGAGTAAAATACACCAGGTCCCATCGGATGTGACTGTGTCTCCCCGGAATGAACTGTATTAGATATTTCAATATTTTTGAAATTGTGTTTTTGATGCAGACTCTTCACAGAATCCATTTGTTGTCCAACCGGCATATGACAATTGGGCACCATGGATTGGGAGGGAGACGAGGAAAAGCAGCAAAGTACTCAACACGGAGTATCAAAAGGTCCCACTGCAGACATCGAACTAGACATCGAACTAGAATAGGGTCTAATTGGCTTTTCAGATTTCATGTTTTCATCTTTTCAAGGGATGGCAAGGTTTTTCCCCACTGGACAGAGCAGTCCAAAGCTCTACTGAGAGGCGACCTGCCTCCTGTCTTCAGGCTCCCAAGACTCCGGAAACGGACGTTTTCGGAAGTCGTCCAGGTCAGATTGAAATTCAATTTAACTACCGGTATAATCAGAACCATTAATAACTAATACATTCAGGTGCTTCAAACACTTTATTAACTAATGTTGAAAAGTGCATTGTTAAATACATATATTTTTCAGTCATCATCTGTCTTTTTGCTCTCTTACATTACAGGAACATAACGAGGGCTTAGAACCAGAGGGGGGGTAAGTGACATTTGACAAACTTTACAGGACAGCCACAACAAAAAATGACCATACATTGTCATTGCGTGTTGTGTTTTTACGATATTTGATGAATTACTCTGGGTTGGTTTAGAATTCACAAGTTGTCCTTTGCCACACATCCCTAGAGGTTCCTTTACATTACTTGATGACCACTACAGCAAAGATGGCAAAACGTGCAAGAGAAGCCCGCAGGTCTGCCCATGAAAGATTGGTGGACTTCATCACGAAGCTGAAGGGGTCGGACAAACGGCTACTGGTATGATACCAATAATAATAATGCTTATACATAAAAACAATTCTAATGGCAAAAAAGATGATCAAAGCCTGATCTTCTGCAGTGCATTTATTTGACATGGTCTTTGTTTCTATAGGAAATAATCACAGGTGAAGGCAGCTCCAAGTGGCTGGTGAATTTCACGTCTGCGAAACCAGACAGGGTCTTCACCTACCTGGAAGAAGACGACCAAATTGATGAAGTTTTTAAGCACATCAACTTGGTCCTCAAAGGAGCCACAAAATGTCCACCTTATGTCCCAACGAGAGAGTTCCAGAGTCAGCTTCGTGTTGGATGTGCTGATGCCTGAGGTGAGGTTTAACTCAACCATCTAATCTTAGTTACATTGATTTCAATAATTGTCTGTTTATCCAGTCATCAAAGCCTGTATTATAACTGTTAAAAGGGCGTTCCGCGATTTAGTGAATGGGTTATGCTCGCCCCACCACTAATTTGTATTGTGTTGTAAATATGGGACCCCTTTTAACTGGAGGTTATCTATCTCTACCAGGCCATTGTCCACGCTCTTGTGGCAGTGGACAACCTCTCTCTAGCTGAGGCAAAGAGAAGATTTAACGCGGGACCATTGCATGATGAAAGGTACAAATGTCTGAAATCAGTCTACCACTTTGTGCCTAACATCCCCTAGCTGTGTTAATATTCATGATACACCATGAGTTCTCATGTCCGATCGATTGTATTTCTTATCTCTCCTCTTCTGTCTCTTTTCTTTTCCCAAGGTATTCTTTAGTGAAGTGCAAGAATTTAATGATATTATCAAGATGCAGAAGAGGCAGTAGATCGAGGCCAAGCATTAATGTTTTTATTTCTATTTTATTTTATTTTTACTTCATTAGGGGTCCAAGCAGCGAAGCTGGTGGAACCCTATTGTATTTGTTAGGATTATTATTATTTTTCTCCGCTAAAAGTGTGTGAGGCTCAGCAACCCTAAGTCCTAGACCAACCAACTTTGGTACGTGGATTCCTATGGCCCCCCACTACTCAGGCACCACAAATCACCTATGTCAGCCAGATGGTGGCGCTATAACAGAGTCATGCGTAATTCCCACACCATAAGTCAGATCAACACAAAACTGCACAGACCTATGCATCTGAATGTGCTCTACAACTTTGTTATCGGGACCACATATGTCAGCCATATAGTTTGCCCGCCATTTTGACTTGTATTAGTTTGGGCGCGGCTTCTCAGCTAAACGTGTCTGAGGCTCAGCAACCATAAGTCCTAGACCAACCAAATTTGGTAAGTGGATTCATACGGCCCCCCACTACTCTGGCACTACAAATCACCCATGTCAGTCAGATGGTGCTATAACAAAGGGTCATGCTTAAAAGGCCATAACTCCCACAGCATAAGTCAGATCAACACAAAACTTAAGGGACCCATGCATCTCAATGTGCTCAACAACTTTACTATCGGGACCACCTATGTCTGTCGTATAGTTTGCCCGCTATTTTGACTTATTTGGTGTGGAAGCGCTGCAGCTCTACATACCACACGCCAGGACACCACCTGGGTATAACGACATACTTTTTCTTTTTACGGCAGTCGGCTAGGACGCAAGAAATCAGACACCGTCTGGTCCAGTTTTGGAAACTCTGGCACATGTTTCTGAAGCAATGGAAGTGTTACGACATTTTAAAAAATTACGGTAATCGTCTAGGACACAGGCGACCCAAGTAATCCGACATTGTCATATCTAGTTATTATTATTATTGTTGTTGTTTCTGCAAAATTCTTCCCTAAAAGTGTCTGGGCAGCAAAAACTATACGCTGCACAGACACCAAACTTGGCAGGTAGGTTCCAGACCTGTTAACGATCTTACAGTAGAGATATTACCTTGACACACCTCTAGGGGGCGCTATAATAAGCACATTTACGTTTTGGGTCATATCTCGGGCTCTCTATGGAATTTTTGCGAAAGCTCCCGAATCTAACGCACCCATTTACGCCAATTTCGCCTACCAAATTGTCCCACCATTTTCAAAAACTTAAAGTGAAAGTAAAATGGACTTGTCTGAGGCTTTTCATCCGATTTGCATAAAATTTGGTATGCGTCATCTCCAGACAATGCTGATAAAAAGTTGTCAAACGAATTTTGATATGTCATTCCATTTCGAAGTAACATGTCAATCAAAATGTAAGGTGTGGCCCATAGTTATTCTATTGCCTTTATCTAGTGATGTGATTGTCCCAACTTAATGAACCTTGTCATGCACAATCACCACAACATTCTTTGGAAGCATGCCACATTTTGTGAAAGTTCGTCCATAGGGGGCGCTACAACTGACACATATCAATATCTCAAAAACCGCTTGATCAAAAAATCTGAAATGTGGTATACTTATACTTGGACCCATTTGGCTACATTGCCTAAAGTGCTGATTGGCTGGATTACCAAAATGGCTGCCAAACAGCCAATCAAAATTCAGCAGCTAATATCTGCTAGTGTGAACGGCCAATCTTCATGAAACTTGATAGGCTTATTCTTTGTGGCACATAGAAGCCATGTACCAAATATGAAACAGATCGGACACATGGCGGCTGCAATACTGCTTGGACCCCATTAATCGCCGCTTGCGGCTATATTTTATTTTGTTTTTGTTTTGATGTTTTTGTTTATTATTATTATTATGTAAAACCTCAACCACATTCTGTAAAATGCTGAACTCGATGATAACATTGAAAAATAATAAAATAAATTACTTTTAAAAAAAAGAAAAGAAATGTGCGTCTGCCTTGGGGGCCCTCCACCCCGGGGACCCCCACCAAGCCCCTGGTGACAGATGTTTACCATGTGAAGATGTCAAATGTTCCGCACGATGTCACATTAATAAAGATTATTGTTATATTTAACCCAATTTATTCTGTTTGTACATGCATATTAACCCTTAATAGAGTGGGATATCCCACTGTTATTATGGCTAAAACAAATAGTCTCATTGTCATATGTATCTTAGACTGTGTGCACAACTGCACTGGTAATTGTAAGATTTGACTGTATGAGAGGAAATGCCAAATTTCTCAGTTGTGTACACATCACATTAGGGATCGGCTTGATAGGTTTTGGAGATATTTTACGTTTAGACATTGAATACTAAAAGCCTATGTTGACTTAACTACTACTTCACCTGGGCCCTATACTACAAAGCGAGTTTGTGTGTGTTTGTAAGTTTGGGTAGATAGCCCCTTCAGTCTCATTTGTCCCTGCAGCAGATAATGGCAGGTTTTATGGGTGTGTTTAAACTGTGGTTGGATAAGGCACCATCTTATCAGAGCCTGTGTATTGTGCTCACAGTGGTTGCTCAAAGGGGCATCTGTTTGCCATTGAGTCTAGAGGTTATTTTGCCCTCGGTGGGCTTCTGTAAATCTTGCCATAATTGTTACACACTCGGGCAGTGACTTTCTGTATCCGATAATGACTGATTAATGAGGGTGGAGTCGTTAGAAAAATAGCCCACATTCTAACCATCCATAGCGAACGTTAGCTGGCATTCGCTAGTGTTGTTAGACATCTAGCTAACGTAACGCAATTGCTAACATTGTTGGCTAACGTTATCTAGCTAACGTATCGCTATTGTGCCTCTTGCGCATGCTCCTGTCAAGTGTCTCTTGCGCATGCTCCTGTGAAGTGCCTCTTGCGCATGTTCCTGTCAACTGCGGAGGTCACGTGACGGTCCCGTCAACTGCGGAGGTGCCTCTTGCGGAGGTCCGCCATTTTGTCTGCAGCCAGCTACTCTTGGGAGACATCGCTAACCGCTCGACTAAAGGGTCCGACCCATTAGCCAAAGTGTCTACTTATACACGCACGTTACACTACCCCCCTCCTTCGGGAACGCGCGTCCGCGCGTATCCCACTTCTGACACCAATGAGCCGTTAACGATGTCTCCCGCGGTGCGGGAGATACGGGTTCGCGTCCCGGCTGCAGCAGTTCTTGTGGTTGCCCCCCGAATTCGCTACAATATTGTTTGCTACTTACCCAGCAGTACACGAGCAGTTCGGCCCTGTGACAGTCCCGTTGGCCATCACTTCCACAGACAGCAAATGAGCGTTATGTTCACTGCACAGCATATTGAAGTCCCTGTTGTCCGGCTTTAGAAGATATTTGAGACCCCTGGCTCCAGAAATGCTGGCTGATAGAGTCTAGACTAGCTAATGTCAAGTGTGTGGAGGCTAGACAGCTAACGTTAGCAGCCATGCTAACTTTGGCGGCCACTGGTACAAATACCTAATTTTAATCCGTTTTTGGATTTTATGTGCCGGCTATTCCCTCCACTGTACACACACGTGGTCACTGTACAGTTTTTACATGTTTTAAGAATCAAAATTATGAGTTTTAATGTTAACTACGTGTACAAGTGTTAAATATTTTTCTACGGGAATGGACCCCGTCAGGGCTTTGTTTGCTAACCTAGCAACAGTAACATAGGAATGCGGGACATGGGCGGGACTTGGCAAAGAGTCAATTGGAGAGAAAAAGGCGGGGGGAAAACATCACGCGCAAATTACGAGCGGCCATTTTGACTTTTGACCGGTAGATCTTATCGTAGCTTTTGTGTGTGTGTGGGTGTGTGTGTGGGTGTGTGTGTGGGGTGGGTTGATTAATCTAAAGTTAATACTAAATGTAAATTTATGCAGTTTTATGAGAATACAGAGAGCGGCAGGCCTGTAACTTTTTTTCTTTCACAAAGTTATTAAACTTCAAAACGGTCGTAATGACCGTCTTGGTCGTTCTCGTGTTTAAATGTCTCGTTGCGATAGAAGGAGCAGGAATCCTCCCTTCAGTGTTTTTGATTAAAGACAGGACTGTCTGCAATATGTTTGACTTTAAACAAAGATGTGAAACGGGCTGAGTCGTGGACTTGAGTTTAAATGGGGAAGGTGCATCAGTATCTCCATCGAATGTTCGTTGAGTCTCAAACATCTCTGGATCTTTGCTTCTACCTGATAAAGGCTTGGGGTTCATGTCCATGAACTGTTGTTTAAGTCTAACGTCCTTGCGTGAGTGGTAATGGATTGGTTCTTGCAGAAAGGATTATACGTAAAGCAGTGATCCATCCTCTGGCCCCAATTGCTGAAATATTGATTATTATTTTTTATGTCAACATATGACGTAATCCTCTGTAATATAAACGACGTTTCTTGAAGATAGGAGGGCCAGTAACGACAGACGTCAGAAGAATGTAATGCGGAGAAAACTAAAATATTCCTTCAAAAATGTCTTATTTATGAGTAGTAGTATTATTATGAGTAATATGATTATGAGTACGAGCAGTTTTATGAGTAATGGTATGGAGTAATACTTACGAGTATTAAAAAAAACTATAGTGTTATTTAGTACAATATAGTATATATTAGTATAGTTTTAGTTAGTAATAGTACAGTATTAGCATAATATTAGTGTAGTATTAGTTGGTATTAGTCCCTGAAATCTAAATTAATGGACAAACATTTCACTCAAACTTACAACATAAGAAGAAGTAATTAGACACGTTCGACTTCATGTGTCCTTTTATTAGACGTTATTCTTACCATTGTCATTTATGAAATGTTCTTACGCACAAAGTGGTTCTTACACATTCATGGAATACTTCAGCTCTCCAGTTTGTCTCGTAGAAAAGACATAAAGGCTAGGTAACCCCTGAATCCAGACACCAGCTGGCCAACACTGGTGTCTTTGCAGGCCTGGGGTGATTACTAGCAGCAAGAGGTAGATGTCAGAGGGAAGGCGGTACAAATAAACTTGGGGCTTTGCTGCGGTCTGTAAGACCAACTTGAGAGCTAAAACATTCTATGAGTGTGTAAGAACAACCTTGTATGTAAGGATATTTCATAACTGATGCCCTGGGTGTCTCCATGATAGTGGATTTGAATTATATGGTACGATGCTTTGTCCATCATTCCAATCAATCAGTCCGATCAATCAATCAACCAACCAACCAACCAATCAATCAATCAATCTATGAATTAATCAATCAAATCAAATCAATTTTATTTGTATAGCCCAATATCACAAATTACAAATTTGCCTCAGTGGGCTTAACAGCAACACAACATCCTGTCCTTAGACCCTCTCATCGGATAAGGAACAACTCCCTAAAAACCCTTTAACAGGGAGAAGAAATAGGAAGAAACCTCAGGGAGAGCAGCAGAGGAGGGATCTCTCTCCCAAGACGGACAGCATGCAATGGATGTTGTGTTCACGCAATTTACATAACACAACATTGAAAGAGAACAACAGAATTATAATGGACATAACATTTATGAAGAACATGATGCACAGGATGCCAAGCAGTGTCCACGTGCCAACGGAGCAGTCCAGGACCCAAGCCACGTGACCAGCATCATGTAAAAAAATAAAAACTTATGTGAGGAGAGGAAGGGCAGGCAGCATCCAAATGGCGACCACCATCACCACGGAGACCTGGGAGGAGAACCGACTGCACATGCATGCAAGAGAGACTCACATGACACCATTCAAACACAGAAAAAGAGAAAGGAGAAAACATCATTCAGAGAGACAGAAAAGACATGTTAGAGAAGAGAACAGTTTGCAATAGTCATTAGCCATAATCAATTAAGTCATCAATTAGTCATAATCTATACTCTGTAATCTATACTCGATAATCTCGTCGGCAGAACAGTGGTTGGTAAATTCAGTGAGACAGAAAACCAACCCGCCATCCAGTACAGGTTGTGAAGCACTCAGCTTAAAGGCAACTAATTGTAAACTAAGGCAAAAAGATGAGTTTTAAGTTTGGATTTAAAGGCCTCAACAGACTCTGATTGTCTGATGGCAGCAGGCAGGTTATTCCACAACAATGGAGCCCGATAGGAAAAGGCCCTGCTGCCACCAGCTGACTTCTTTTTAACTTTGGGTACACACAGGAGCCCTGTTTTTTGAGAACGAAGAGCTCGAGAGAGCATGTAAGGTTTAATGAGATCAGACAGGTAAGATGGGGCAAGCCCATTTAGGATTTTATAAGTCAGCAGAAGCACCTTGTATTCTGATCTAACACGGATAGGAAGCCAATGAAGGGAGGCAAGAATTGGTGTAATATGGTCAAATTTCCTAGTTTTAGTTAGGATTCTAGCAGCAGCAATCTGAACCATCTGAAGACTTTTCGTACTAGAATGTGGCAGACCTGAGAACAGAACATTACATTAATCAAGTCTGGATGAAACAAATGCATGTATTAGAGTCTCTGCGTCAGCCATGGAGAGAAAAGACCGAATTTTAGCTATGTTATGTAAGTGAAAAAAGGCAGTCTTGGTGATTTCTTTAATGTGCTTATCAAAGGAAAGGCATGGATCAAACGTAACACCAAGATTTTTGGCTGCCACACTTTGTGAAACCACAGAGTTGTTGATCGTTATCGTTACTTGATCAAATTGGTGTCTGTGTCTAGCAGGGCCAATGACCAGCATCTCGGTTTTATCTGAATTTAAAAGCAGAAAGTTAAGTGACATCCAGTTTTTCACAGTAGCCAAGCAGGCCTCTAAGTTAGTGATTTGAGTATGATCACCAGCCCTTATAGGCACATACACTGAGTATCATCAGCATAGCAATGGAAATTTATTCCATAACTGCGTATAATTTGGCCAAGAGGTGTAATGTAAAGAGAGAAAAGTAGAAGGCCAAGTACTGAACCCTGAGGCACACCATATTTAACGTCAGAAAATTTTGATATATTATTATAGCAGACACAATGTTTTCTTCCAGATGAGTAGGACTTAAGCCAAGAGAGAGCTAAGCCAGAGACACCAAAATTACAATTTAATCTATCTAAAAGTATACAGTGATCAATGGTGTCAAAGGCTGCACTGAGGTCCAGTAGTAGAAGCACAGAAGTGGAATCAGAGTCGATCGCCAGTAGAAGATCATTTACCACTCTGGTCAAAGCAGTTTCAGTGGAGTGACAGGGCCTGAAAGCCGACTGAAAAGGTTCATATAGATGGTTTTCTTTTATATGGGGCGAAAGTTGTTGATACACAACTCTCTCTAGTACTTTAGAGAAGAATGGAAGATTAGAGACTGGCTGATGGTTATTAAGAGACCCTGGATCAAGGTGCGGTTTTTTCAGTATAGGTTTAACCACAGCTGTCTTAAAACTGCTGGGAACAATGCCAGTAGTAAGAGATAAATTAACGATGTCTAGCATTGTAGGTCCAAGAAAAGGCCAGAGGTCTTTAAAAAGTTTTGCTGGTAAGGGGTCAAGTAGGCAAGCAGTTGGTTTAGAAGCTGACACGAACTTAGTCAAAGTATCAGGAGAGAGATAGTCTCAAAAGCTGTGATGACTGGAACTGTCAGTGACTCATTGTGTAGATATGAATTTAGTAAGACAGGATCTGCAGGAGTAGATGGAGTTGAAGAACTAATTTTGTTTAAGATCTCATCAACCTTATTGCAGAAAAAAATCTAGAAATTCATGGGCTGTGAATGGTGAGCAGCTAATAGATGACTGCTTTTTAGTAAGTTTAGATACAGTGTCAAAGAGAAATCTGGGGTTATGTTTATTATTATTTATGAATTATTATTGATTTCAATCAATCAATCAACCAATCAACCAATCAATCAATCAATCAGTGCTCTTTAGGGCATGAGTAACTACTTCATTATCCAATGATAAGTCCTGATAGAGAGAAAAGCTCCAATCCAGAAAGAGTCTGTCTTGATTATTCAAAGACTATACTGTAGATCTGTGCTATGTCCAGTACAGCTCTCACGTTGATTTAACGGACAGTTTGTAAAGGTCGCCGCTATTTGTTGTTGCGTTGAAGCTTTTTTTGAAAAAAACGTTCATTCAGTTGTATTGACTGTCAAGGTAGAAAATGTGAGATTTTCACTGAATGTATCGTAATCAAATAAACTGTGGAGTACCCACTGAGTATATGTTCTGTGTCCTCTGTGAGATGAGTTCAGCACAGAGGGGTCATAACAGGGTCTGGACACTTTCAATTTCCACTCACAAAATTATGTTTTTAACTTTGTCACTAAATTTCAACCCCACTTACAGTTGTTTCGGGACGTCTAATCAGAAAAAGTCCTCTGCTTGTCGTTGTACGTGTACCTTTATTAACAATGACGGCCTGTCCAGGGTGTCTCCCCACCTGCCGCCCAGTGACTGCTGGGATAGACTCCAGCATCCCGAGACCCTGAGAGCAGGATAAACAGTTTGGACAATGGATGGATGGATGGATGGATGATATTAATATGAGTTGAACTGAATTTAAAAAAGGGTGCACGAGACCAACCTCCCAAAAATTAGGCATCAGTTATCTTAAAACTCTCCAGCTCTCCAAGACCTCAACAAACCTGTTACAAACATCTCAGCAAACTGGGCCTAGCCCTCAGACCCAGATCTCGAAGTCCACTTCTCATAATAATGATAATCTCTGTAAAGCTGCATAATCTCCAGTTTAGATTTGCCACTGATGTGTCTGAGTAAACATTAGGGTCATGGGCATTTCTTCATCCCGCAGAGGAACAAAGTTACTTTTAGAACCAACAGTTCAGGTCCTACTGATAACGTCGATCATCCTACTGGTGAACATCTAAACAGCTAAAAAACACATGCTGTTGTCCAGCACCCTGGCATTATACACTATACTATAATGCATTAGTGTGTTTTTCGTTTGAGTTATCTGACTTCATGGGAACGAAGGAAACGAGAGCTGCGGGGGGAGAAGCTGGAGTTGTCATGGGAAGAAAAAAGACAAGTGGTATTTGATCTTGAAGCGACAAAAGAGCAGCTATGTAAGGCACACCGACACAGAGTGGGTATGACTTGCTTTTATATTCTGGTTTTTTTGTTGTGTTTTTTTGTTTTTTTTGCACTTAGATGAAATTCCAAATGCAGCAGATCTTTGTTTAGCAACTGCCATGCTGCCGTGATATCCTTCATAAAACCTGTGACGATATGATAGAAAGACACGGTATTTCCCCATGGTACAGGTTACAATGAAATGCGTTCTCTGTATGTAACCATCCTACTGGACAGGAGCAGTGAGCAGCTGCAGCATCCGGGGACCAACTCCAGTTCTTCTTTCCATTGCCTTGCTCAGGGGCACAGGCAGGAGTATTAACCTTAACATGTATGTCTTTTGATGCTGGGAGGAAACCGGAGCCCCCGGAGGAAACCCACGCAGACACGGGTAGAACATGCAAACTCCACACAGAGGACGACCCGGGACGGCCCACCAAGGTTGGACTACCCCGGGGCTTGAACCCAGGACCTTCTTGCTATGAGGCGACCGCGCTAACCACTGCGCCACCGTGGCTGAAGCGCAACACGTGATTGAGAATTCGTTTTCTGCATTCCCACTTGGACTTCATCCCCACTGATCTTGGTGCAGCCAGTGACGAGCATGGTGAAAGGTTGCACCGGGACTTTGCGACCATGGAGAAGTTTTAAGTCATGATGAGAAAAACGAGTGTAACCGGTTTTTTTCTTGCCCGGTGCGGGATTCGATACGACGTGTACTGCACCACAAGGCGACATCAGTAACCGCTCGGCTAAAGGGTCAGACCCATTAGCTAGGGGCTAACGTGTCTTATTAGTAGTTTACACAAGAAAACGGCTGTGGAGCTATACATAGCCAAAACAATTTTTACCGCTCTTTTCTGTGGGGGGGGGGGGATTACTCCACCGTTAAATACCCTTGCATTGTTTTATAATGGAAATATACCGTAATGTATAGTAAAAAAAAGTAGTAGAAGAAGTTCTACTGTATCATTCGCGTCATTTGCAGTGTGACTACGTAGCACGTGTATATCGCCATGTTGGTTCTGAAATGACGTCTTGTCAAGACTTCCGTTCAGGATGAAAGCAACAGTAACTACAGAGAGATTTGAGAGGACTTGGGGGAATCATATTAACGATGTCTCCTACTAACTGAGGCGTTCTCCGCCTAACCTCCTCCACCCTGATGCCGGACTTCTCTTCTGACCTGCCTACCCCTGTCTACAACCCTGGGCTGTTTGTTTCTATCGTATTGTAGCGGATTCGGGGGACAACGCAACCACAGGAACTGCCGCGGCCGGGAAGCGAACCCGTGTCGCCCGCACCGCAGGAGACATCGCTAACCGCTAGACTAAAGGATCAGATCCGCGAGCCAGCGGCCAACGTGTGTTCTTATCCATGCACGTTACAATATTATAACTCCTATGAAATCAGGAACACTTTATTTGTCATTTCGTTACATTTCATGCACTTGCGTACATGAGATGTAACGAAACGCCGTCCCCCCCAGCCCACAGCAGTACAACACAAGACAACAACACACATACCCACACCAACACACACATCAAAACTAAACTAAACAAAATCACTGTCCAAGGGAACGAACGCCAGCCAAAATGACTGACGGAACTTCCGGTCTGCATGGGCTAGCAGGTAATGACGTGTTCCCAACTTCTAGGCGCCCGGGTGGCGTAGCGGTCTGTTCCGTTGCCAACCAACACGGGATCGTTGGGTCGAATCCCCGTGTTACCTCCGGCTTGGTCGGGCGTCCCGACACACACAATTGGCCGTTTCTGCGGGTGGGAAGTCGGATGTGGGTATGTGTCCTGCTCGCTGCACTAGCGCCTCCTCTGGTCGGTCAGGGCGCCCCCGGATCGGCAGAGAGGAGGTGGAGCAGCGAACGGGACGGCTCAAAAAGAGCAGGGTAATTGGCCAGATACAAATTGGGGAGAAAAAGGGAAAAAATTGGAAAAGAAAAAAAAATCTAGAAAAAAAAAAGTGTTACCAACTTCCGACCTCCCGCCGCTGGACATAAACGAATGCGGCTTTCCTTATTCCGCCCCGCTTCCGCGTCCTGTCAGACCACCCTCGGCATTTCCTCCTCGGGCACAGCTCCAGGCAGGGCCGTGGTCCCTGGGCCCACTGGACGAAGCAGACCAAGCTCTCCCAGCCGATCCAGCGCCAGCTCCCCCAGCCAGACACCCTCGACACACCTCCCCGGACTCCTCAGGACGACACCAAAACACCACAGTCAACACCAGGTGAGGCCGCCGCCAGACCGCCCTCGGTGTTATCAAACTATTATTATGAGTGCTAATGTTATAGAGCTATTAGTAATGTTATATAACTATTAGTCTGAGTACTAATGTTATAGAACTATTAGTAATGTTATATAACTATTAGTCTGAGTACTAATGTTATAGAACTATTAGTGTTAGTACTAATGTTATAGAAATATTAGTATTAGTAATATTACAGAACTATTAGCATTAGTAATGTTGTAGAACTATTAGTAATATTATAGAACTATTAGTACTAACATTATATAACTATAAGTATTAGTAATGTTATAGAACTATTAGTAATGTTATAGAACTATTAGTAATGTTATAGAACCATAAGTATTAGTAAAGTATTAGTAGTGTTATAGAACTATTAGTACTAATGTTATAAAACTATTTGTTAGGGTTTGCACCCGACCCCAAGAGCACAAACACAGAAGGCACAATATAGCGGGACCAACAGGCTAATTTATTGAAGAGAAAACTCAGGAAGTCCACTCTCACCAGGAAACGCGAAGTCCACCTTTAAACCGGGAACCGTGGAGTCGCCCTTTAATCCGGGAACAGTGGAGTCGGCCCTTAATCCAGGCAGGAGGGGGGGGGGTAAACAGGAGGATACCAAAGGAGAACGGAAAATCACAGCAACGCTGGAGTGAAGAAATCCTCTTCGTAAACGGAAAGCAGCGCACAGGGGAAGGGGAGCAACGAGGAAGGTCCAACAGAGAAATCTCCAGGGAAGATCCAGGTAAGTAAACAAACTTCGATGAGCAGGACAAGCACAAGTACTCTCCCAGGGAACGGCACGAACTGGCAACAAGCTGAGAGTGACACAGCCAGATATAGGGAGGTGATTGCCAACAGGTGAGTGGAGGGGTAACGAGGAAACAGGCATCAGGTGGAGTTGGCAGAGCTCCGGGTACGCTTACACTGCAGAGCGGGTGTGGAGCGGGGAGACGTTGAGCCTTGGCCAAGGTTACACTGCAGAGCGGGTGTGGAGCGGCGAGACGTAACAGTACCCCCCCCTCTACGGGAGCCACCTGGCGACTGACCTGGCGCCCCCGGTAGAAGTCGGCGAGGAGAGAGGGATCCATAATGAGCTTCCGCGAAATCCAACTGCGCTCCTCAGGTCCATAACCTGCCCAGTCCGCGAGATACTGGAACCCGCGGCCGCAGCGCCGGACTTTAAGCAGCCGGCGGACCTTCCATTGAGGATGACCATCTACAAATTCCGGAGGCGGAGGCTCAGGAACCGGGGGCATAAGAAGACTGCTGGAGACGGGCTTAACTCGAGAGACGTGGAAGACAGGATGAATGTGCATGGAGGAAGGCAGCTTCAGCCGAACAGCTGCCGGGCTCAGGACTTTCTGGACTTCAAAAGGACCAATGAAGCGGGGCGAGAGTTTCTTGTCGGTTGTCTGGAGGGGAACGTCCTTCGTGGACAGCCAGACCCTCTGTCCCTTCTTGTACTCCGGCGCAGGGGTACGTCGCCGGTCAGCCCCTCTGCGAGCGCGCTCCCCAGCCTTGAGCAGTGCTGTCCGGATGGTCCTCCAGACACGCTGACAGCGTCGCAAGTGGAGCTGTACGGAGGGAACGGCCACTTCATCCTGCTGTGGGTCGAACAGGGGAGGTTGATACCCCAGGGATGCCTCGAATGGAGAAAGTCTAGATGCAGAGCTGACCAGGGAATTGGTGGCGTACTCTACCCACGGTAGGTAGTCACTCCAGGTGGAGGGCTTGCTGTTACATACACAACGCAACGCTGTCTCCATGCTCTGGTTTGCCCTCTCGGTCTGACCATTTGTTTGGGGGTGGTAGCCCGAAGACAGACTTACTGTGGCTCCGATGCCTTTACAAAATGCACGCCACACTTGTGAGGTGAACTGAGGACCTCTATCGGAGACTACATCTGATGGCAGGCCATGAAGCTGGAAGACATGTTGCATCAAGAGGTCCGCGGTCTCAGCAGCCGAAGGAAGTTTGGGAAGGGCTATCAGATGGACGCCCTTGCTGAAACGGTCTATGACGGTGAGAACCACAGTGTTTCCCCGAGAAGGTGGTAGTCCGGAAACGAAATCCAAAGCCACGTGAGACCAGGGGCGGCTAGGAATAGGGAGTGGCTGCAACAGACCAGATGGCGCCTGGTGAGAGGCCTTGCTGCGGGCGCAAACAGTGCAGGCCGCTACAAAGCTCTTGACATCCTCCCGCATAGTTGGCCACCAGAAGCGCCGAGCGATGAACGACTGGGTACGACTAACTCCTGGGTGACAGGAGAAACGACTGCTATGACCCCACTGAAGAACTCGAGACCGAACAGCATCTGGGACGAAGAGGCGACGGGGTGGCACGTTACTCGGAGCGGGTTGAGCACGTTGGGCAGTGCGAACAGCCGACTCAAGACCAAAAGTGACCACACCGACCACTCTAGCCGCAGGGAGGATGGGTTCAGGCTCTTCAAACGCGCCTTCCTTCGGGTGTAGCCGAGACAGGATGTCAGCCTTTACGTTGCGTGTCCCAGGACGGTAAGTCAGAACATAGTTGAAACGACTAAGGAAGCCAGCCCACCGAGCCTGACGACTGTTGAGACGTTTGGCTGCCCTCAGGTGAGTCAAGTTCTTGTGGTCCGTCCAGATGAGAAACGGGTGCTCAGCGCCCTCGAGCCAGTGGCGCCATTCCTCCAGAGCAGCCACTACAGCCAGTAACTCCCGGTTTCCAACGTCATAATTCTGCTCGGCCGGCAGAAATCGGCGGGAGAAAAAGGCGCAAGGATGGAGTTTCTGGTCCTCAGCCGACCGCTGGGAGAGCACCCCCCCCTACGCCTGAATCCGAGGCATCAACCTCTACCACGAATTGTCTCTTGGGGTCAGGATGGAGCAGCACTGGGGCCGAGGTGAACCTTGTCTTGAGGACTTGGAAAGCAGAGCTGGCAGCAGGAGACCAGATGAAGGGTTTGGCTGGGGAGGTCAACGCAGTAAGCGGTTCTGCCAGCTGGCTGTAGTTGCGAATGAATCTCCGGTAGAAATTTGCGAACCCTAGAAAACTCTGCAGCTCCTTACGGTTGGTAGGTTCCGGCCAGTCCACCACTGTCTGGACCTTGCGGGGATCTGCTCTGGTCCGTCCCTTCTCTACGATGAATCCCAAGTAATCCACAGAGGGGGAGTGAAACAGGCACTTCTCCGCCTTGACGTAGAGTTGGTTCTGGAGGAGGCGCTCCAGTACCCTGCGAACATGCTGGACGTGTTCCTCAAGAGACTGGGAGAAAATGAGGATGTCGTCCAGGTAAACGACGACAAACACATCCAACATGTCACGGAGTACGTCGTTCATAAACGCCTGAAACACTGCTGGTGCGTTTGTGAGTCCGAACGGCATCACCAAGTACTCATAGTGGCCTCGGGGTGTTTTGAAGGCGGTCTTCCACTCATCGCCTTCCCTGATTCGCACGAGGTGGTAAGCGCTCCTCAGGTCTAGCTTGGTGAAGATGGTCGCCTGTGAGAGAGGCTCAAAAGTCGAACTCATAAGTGGAAGCGGGTACTTGTTCTTAATGGTGATTGCGTTCAGTTGCCGGTAGTCAATACAAGGTCGAAGTCCCCCGTCCTTCTTCTTCACAAAAAAGAACCCTGCAGCAACAGAGGAAGACGAGGGCTTGATGAGACCTGCAGCAAGGGACTCGGTGATGTACTCATCCATGGCCGCCTTCTCAGGGAGTGACAAGTTGTAGAGGCGGCTACTGGGAAGAGTAGCCCCAGGACGGAGATCAATGGCGCAATCATACGGGCGGTGAGGCGGGAGTGACTTAGCACGGGTCTTGCTAAATACCTCACCAAGGTCATGATACACAGGGGGCACGGAGGAGAGATCAGGAGGCAGGGGAGTAGGCGAGCTCAAAGGCGTAGCACTAGGAGCTGCACGAAGGCATTGGGCATGGCAAGTAGAGCCCCATCCAAGGACTGTGCCTGTGGACCAAGAGATGTGGGGTTCATGGTGTCTGAGCCAGGGGCGTCCCAAGATAACTGGATTAAGCGGGGAACGTATGATGTAAAATTGCATTGTCTCTGTGTGGTTACCTGCAACGGTGAGAGTAACGGGGACGGTCCGCTGTGTGATACAGGCTAATCTCCGGTCATCCAAGGCAAACGCATCAATGGGGGTCCCAAGAGACTCAAGGGGAATGTCTGCCTGCGAGGCAAAGTCAAGGTCCATAAAACTATCATCTGCTCCGGAATCAATCAGGGCTCCAAGGGAAAGTCTCTGGCCCGCCCAGACTAAAGCAATAGGAACAAGATGGCCGCGAGATTCGGACCCACGGGAGAAGGAAAGGCGGCTTACTAGGATCTCCCTTGGTCCTGGTAAGCCTAATCTTTTGGCCGTGAGGGACAGTCGCGGAGTCGGTGCCCCTTAAGACCACAGTACAGGCAAAGACCTGCCTTGAATCGGCTCTCCCGTTCAGCAGGAGTAAGTCTAGCACGTCCTACCTCCATCCGCTCTTCTACATCCCCAGGTGGCGTTGTCGCGAAAGAGTCAGAGGAGGGATTGGCCGGGGAAACGGGAACAGCGGTTCGGTCTGACGCAGAGGTAGTTCTGGGATTGAAGGAAGTTCCACGCAAGGCCTTCTCACGCTTTCTCTCCCGGATACGTCCATCAATGCGGATAGCGAGAGCAATGAGGTCATCCAGAGATGAGGGTTCTTCTCGGGTAGCAAGTTGATCCTTCACCGCCTCGCTCAATCCTCTACGAAAAGTGGCACGCAGGGCCTGGTCATTCCATCCGCTCTCAGCGGCAGCCAGGCGGAAGTCGACGGAGTAATCTGTGACGCTGGCGCCGCCCTGCTGGATGTTATTCAGTCGTGAGTCAGAATCCCGACCGCTTACCGGATGGTGGAAAACCTTACGTAGCTCTGCGACAAAGTCTCTATAAGAGTTACAGTAGCTGGCCCCCATGGACCAAGAAGACGTAGCCCACTGCGCTGCTCGACCACTGAGCAGGTTGGCCACGTAAGCGATCTTAACAGCATCACTGGAGAACACGGTGGGCTGGTGTGTGAAAACAAGCTCACACTGCATAATGAAGGTAGAGCAAGTTTCAAAGTTACCGTCAAATGGGCGTGGACTGGTAATGATGGTTCCACGGGGTAAATAAACAGGAACCGGAGGATCTACTGGAGCGGCGGCCACAGGGGGCGCACTTGCTGGCGGTACAGGCTGGTTCAGCTGCTGGTTGGCAAGAGCTGCTGAAATGGTCTGCAGTTGTTGCATGATCTCTGCCTGCTGACTCGCCATCGCCGCCTGCTGGACAGCTAAAGCTTCCACAGAAGCTTGCAGGGGTTGAACTTGAGACTGGAGACCCTGCACAGCAACCGAAGCCTCTTGTAATTGCTGGGAATGGGCGTTGGTAATCTGAATTTGTTTTACTAGGGCTGCTTGCACCGGATTGGCTGTGGGTGTGCCGTCTGTGCTGGCTGGGGTCGTCATGGCCAGTTCGTACTGTTAGGGTTTGCACCCGACCCCAAGAGCACAAACACAGAAGGCACAATATAGCGGGACCAACAGGCTAATTTATTGAAGAGAAAACTCAGGAAGTCCACTCTCACCAGGAAACGCGAAGTCCACCTTTAAGCCGGGAACCGTGGAGTCGCCCTTTAATCCGGGAACAGTGGAGTCGGCCCTTAATCCAGGCAGGGGGGGGGGGGGTAAACAGGAGGATACCAAAGGAGAACGGAAAATCACAGCAACGCTGGAGTGAAGAAATCCTCTTCGTAAACGGAAAGCAGCGCACAGGGGAAGGGGAGCAACGAGGAAGGTCCAACAGAGAAATCTCCAGGGAAGATCCAGGTAAGTAAACAAACTTCGATGAGCAGGACAAGCACAAGTACTCTCCCAGGGAACGGCACGAACTGGCAACAAGTTGAGAGTGACACAGCCAGATATAGGGAGGTGATTGCCAACAGGTGAGTGGAGGGGTAACGAGGAAACAGGCATCAGGTGGAGTTGGCAGAGCTCCGGGTACGCTTACACTGCAGAGCGGGTGTGGAGCGGGGAGACGTTGAGCCTTGGCCAAGGCTACACTGCAGAGCGGGTGTGGAGCGGCGAGACGTAACACTATTAGTATGAGTAATATTATAGAACTGTAAGTATTAGTACTAATGTTGTAGAACTATTGGTATTAGTAATGTTATAGAACTGCTAGCATTAGTAATGTTGTAGAGCTATTAGTATTAGTAATATTATAGAACTATTAGTATTACCAATTTTATAGAACCATCAGTATTAGTAACGTTATAGAACTATTAGTCTTAGTAATTTTATAGAACTATTAGTATTAGTAATTTATAGAACTATTGGTATTAGTAGTGTTATAGAACTATTAGTATTAGTAATGTTATAGAACTATTAGTATTAGTAATATTATAGAACTATCAGTATTAGTAATGTTAAAGAACTATCAGTATTAGTAACGTTATAGAACTATTAGTATTAGTAATGTTATAGAACTATCAGTATTAGTAACGTTACATAACTATTAGTATTAGTAATGTTATAGAACTATCAGTATTAGTAACGTTACATAATTATCGGTATTAATACGTTATAGAACTATTAGTATTAGTAACGTTATAGAACTATAAGTATTAGTAATGTTATAGAACTATCAGTATTAGTAACGTTACATAACAATTAGTATTAGTAATGTTATAGAACTATCAGTATTAGTAACGTTATAGAACTATTAGTATTAGTAACGTTATATAACTATCAGTATTAGTAATGTTATAGAACTATCAGTATTAGTAACGTTATAGAACTATTAGCATTAGTAATGTTATAGAACTTTCAGTATTTGTAACGTTACATAACTATTAGTATTAGTAATGTTATAGAGATATCAGTATTAGTAACGTTATAGAACTATTAGTATTAGTAATGTTATAGAACTATCAGTATTAGTAATGTTATAGAACTATCAGTATTAGTAACGTTATAGAACTATTAGCATTAGTAATGTTATAGAACTATCAGTATTAGTAACGTTACACAACTATTAGTATTAGTAATGTTATAGAACTTTCAGTATTAGTAACGTTACATAACTATTAGTATTAGTAATGTTATAGAACTATCAGTATTAGTAACGTTATAGAACTATTAGTATTAGTAATGTTATAGAACTATCAGTATTAGTAATGTTATAGAACTAACAGTATTAGTAACGTTATAGAACTATTAGCATTAGTAATGTTATAGAACTATAAGTATTAGTAACGTTACATAACTATTAGTATTAGTAATGTTATAGAACTATTAGTATTAGTAATGTTATAGAACTATTAGTATTAGTAACGTTATAGAACTATTAGCATTAGTAATGTTACAGAACTATCATTATTAGTAACGTTACATAACTGTCAGTATTAGTAACGTTACATAACTATCAGTATTAGTAATGTTATAGAACTTTTAGCAGGATAACTGAAGCGTTCTCCTACTAACCTCCATCCTGCTGCCGGACTTCTATTCTGACATGCCTGCCCCTTTCTACAAGACTGGACTCTTTGTTTCTATTATATTATAACACATGTGCCCTTGCTTAGAGGCTGGTAGAGCAGAAAAAGCTTAAACGACTGTCAGAAAGACTGCTCCAGAGCATCACGCCCGATCAGAGTCACCAAGCGGCGCTCAGCGAAGTCAACCGACTCACCCAGTACCTGGAGAGACAGAGGCCGGACCTCCACACACAGGTCTGACCTTACCAATTCTATACAGGGAACTGCTTGTTGACCCCTCTCATGCAAAAGGTTCCAATAGGAGGAGAAATACCTCCGATATAATCACGAGTCATGGACACCTTGATCAGCAGAATGGACAGGAAGAAATGCCTTAGACACCTGCTCATTTCACACATATCATATGCGTGAAATGACCCAGACACCAGGGACCTGTCCAGTTCATTCTGCATTTCAGATTAATCCGTCCTCAGTCTGTGGATCTTAGCATCGTATATGATATAGCAAGACAGTACAGACGCAATGCACAGATCACCAGCTGCTGTCAAAGTCAAGTCAAGTTTATTGGGTAGGTCTAAATTAGAGGTAAGTCCTGGAGGGTGTTGGGGTTACATCACATCTTACTACAGATCTGAATAGAAGGGATGACAACGTGCCCTTCAGCCCCTTGATTCAGATAAGGAAAAACGCCACCGAAAAAACCTTATTGGGGAAAAAAAGACCCCAACCACGAGGGTACCCCAACTGTACACCTGGGATGCATTGACGTACAAAAGACTGTTAACCCTTTACCATGTCTTACAATAAGAAATATCCATATACATAGTCAGTAGCGATCTGTTGCAGCAGGTTATCTGACTGTAACCTCCGCTCAGGAGAGGCTTCAGTTAAGACCCAGTATACTGTAAAGTAAAGCATCCACGCCGTTTTACAATGCTGGCACTTCTTTTTGTGGACAACAAAGGGTTTTGCTTCTGCACTCTAACACCTCTCACACGATAATGCATGCATGCAATAACAAGGGAAATTCATTTAGCTGGCTAATTCGAGAGGGAAGAGGCCTTGCTTATCCCCCATTGGCCAGGGCGGAGCAGCGCAGGCAGCGACCGGCCATATGCAGTCTAGTCCCGGTTTCACACCTGCCTCCGTCAGCGCTGATGGAAAACAATGAAGCGTGTGAGTGATGCGGGTTGGAGAGTTGGGATGCTAGTGCTGCTTATCACACCTGCTCCAGCTCCCCGCGCCTCCCCCAAGTGCCACGCCGCGTGGCTATTCATTTTTCAGAGGAAACGAAGATAGAAAAACAAACCAAACATTGCCCTTTCTTCTGCAGACAGGGGCGGATCTACAGGGTGGCAAGGGGTGGCACCTGCCACCTCTGGGACACAGTCTTGCCACCCCTGTTGCCACCCCATTTATAAATCAGATAATATGTTTTTAAGGTATATTTTATGTACATGCATGGTGAAGGTCAATGAGACCCGCACCAAACTCATCTCAAACAGAAGTCGCCGATTTAGAATCCCCCCTCCCCCTCACAGGCGCGGATCTACAGGGTGGCAAAGGGGTGGCAGCTGCCACCTCTGGGACACAGTCTTGCCACCCCTTTGCCACCCCAGGAAAAAATCTCTAGATCCACCACTGGCTGCAGATGAACTTGACCTCTTCATTTTTCTGTCATTTATGAAACCGAGGAAAGAAGCAATAACCTGTCTTTAAGGAACGGCTGGAAGTGTCAGCTCAGCGCACCTATTTGAAAAGGGTCATGTCGAAACACATTGCTCGGGTTCACGGCGGACTTATTCAGAGCTATCGCCTCACAACGGTACTCCATAGATCCTCCATAGAAACAACATCTAGCACCATTTCCCCGCTTCATTACTCGTCCCGTGACTTGACCGTTCCCAGATAGAACCGATGGAGGGGAGGCTGAGGAGCTGCCAAGTTCGGAAGGAGCTGACGGAGCTGAGGCGGGAACTTGCCCTGGTGGAAGAGGAGAAGAAGGAGCCGAGCAAAAGGTGTTGCAGGGCACAGGTGGAGGTCAAGGATCTGCGCTTCACCAGTGAGGAAATATTTGGGGCAGTGAGGAGGAGGAGAAGGTGGAGGAGGTGGCTTTGCACGGAGAATGCATTGTGTGGTCCATTGTATATAGGGGCAGTGTTGAGGGAAAACCCTTTGCATACAGCACTTGGAGTAGGCTGCTCTCGTGTCAAGGCACGGCCCTGAAATTTCTCCTCACCATGTCTTTTGTCAGCAAAACATCCCCCCCCCCCCGCGCTGTTAAGGTGGTGGAGCGCTGCGTGTAGGGGTTCTTTTGTCCCTCGCTACACAGGAGTAGCCCTTTCTGCCCCTGCCACTGTCGACAGTTTGTTTTTCCCTTGAATAACAGCGCGCTGCGGTTTATCTTTCATGTGTGTCCGAGTCCGTGATTGGCCAGTTGAGGAACTCCAGAAGACGCTCCAGGCAGCGACCGACCCTCCCCCTGCCCAGGCACTACCGCCACCCTGGTCACGGCCTCCCCCAGCACTCGCCTCCAACCCTCTCAGGTGTGTTTATGCACGGGCAGACACAATACCTGAACACGGAAGTTACAGCATAAGTTTAACCGCAGGCTCGATGACAGCAAGCACCCCCAACCCCAAGGTTGGACTACCCCGGGGCTCGAACCCAGGACCTTCTTACTGGGAGGTGACTGTGCTAACCACTGTGCCACTGCGCTGCCCAATATATGCAATAATAACATCTCATACAATAATATACAATCTTAATATACAATATAATGAATTAATTAATTAATTAGTTAATTAATTGATATACAAGAAAAACAAGAGCAAACAGCAACAACAGTTGGGCTACACTTGTTTGTTTTTTTTTAAAGTGAAATCTCCCAAGATTTAGACATTGCAAAACTTCCTGTCCAAATACATGGGTCATTGTTTATCCTCACACTGCTGAATTTCATGACCCCCCATCCCCCATCCCCAAGCTCCCAAGCTCCCTCGCTCCCTCATGTTGTTGATCTGGAAGAAAGGACACATCCATTTCGATATTCCACTAGTGGGTCAGGTCTGAACTAAGAAACCAGGTACAAATCGAATATCTTCCAATCCGCGTCCCACATGCTGCTTCTCGCTGCCCAGATAAATTAGACGGGTTGCACAACAAAGCCCAAACGGCCCGGCTGTATTAGAATGAACAGTAACATCACAACAGATTCCTAATCGCCAAGTATAGACATGACCAACAGCCGCGTGGTATTTCCAAGTTGTGGAATTTGATTGGAAAAGATGTCGGAACACATCACATTTGCTGATGACATGCGACTGTTTGTCTGATAAGTTCAAAGTGCGTATCTTGAGACGAAGCGGCCTTGGTGTGGGGTGTTCACTTTCATGGGGGTCATGTGGCCTGGTGAGAAGGCTACATCCTAGTTACGCTGCACAATAACGGCCCCGGCAAATCAGGCAAGGCATTTAGAAGATGGGTTCATTTTGTCCGGAGCCAGACCTCATTCAAATGTTGTGACTCTTCTTGCTGGGTTTCAGCACAGTCTAATGGGGCAGTTGTTTAAGCCTTCAGAAACTGGCCATTTCGAAAGCGTGACGCTAACAGTAGTCAGACATGCCCTAGTATGTCCCACTGAAAAGAAAGAAAAACTTGTTCTGCAAAGTGAAAACTGCCTCTCCATGCATGCATGTTTGTCTTGCTACAGCCGTACTGTCCGTTGCCATATGACAGATTTCTTGCCTCCGGAAGGACACAGTTGTAGCTAACGTGACAGGACTTCCTGCTCACACAAGTGTGGGGGTTTACACGTGGTTAGGATGTCCTACGTCAACTACAAAATGTAGTAAATAGTAATAATAATAATAATAACAATATTAATAATGATAATAATATTAATGATGATAATAATATTAATGATGATAATAACAATATTACATTTTATTTATAGAGCACTTTCAGAGTACTCAACGATGCTTTACACCAGTGGTTCTCAACCTTTTTGGGGTCCTGGACCCCCTGCGTATTTTTGATCTACCCTGAGGACCCCTCCACCTGATCTTGGGGGAGGGGGGTTGCAATTTGATAGAAACAGTAGAAACTGCATTTTAAATTGCATTATAGCATTTATTCACTCTTTGGGGCAAAAATAAGAGCTTTCAGTTGTAACTTAGATATAGTTAACAAAACATAATTCTTATGCAGTAACTTTCAGATCTATGTAACAAAACAGAATATGTATGCAGTAACTTTCAGATATATGTAACAAAACAGAATATGTATTCAGTAACTTTCAGATATATGTAACAAAACAGAATATGTATGCAGTAACTTTCAGATATATGTAACAAAACAGAATATGCATTCAGTAACTTTCAGATATATGTAACAAAACAGAATATGTATTCAGTAACTTTCAGATATATGTAACAAAACAGAATATGTATTCAGTAACTTTCAGATATATGTAACAAAACAGAATATGTATTCAGTAACTTTCAGATATATGTAACAAAACAGAATATGTATTCAGTAACTTTCAGATATATGTAACAAAACAGAATATGTATTCAGTAACTTTCAGATATATGTAACAACAGAATTTTTATGCAGTAACTTTTAACAATGCAAACGGGAGCGAGATCTCTTATTAAAATACAATAAATTACACTTGTGAAACAGATGTAATTAGAGAAAAAAGTCCTGTTACCCTTTATAGTTTAGGTAGATAAAGGTCTCAGTCACATTTGAGTAAAATAATCCTATTTCTATAAATGTCATAGGATCTTTTTTTTAAAGATATTTTATTTTCACGGACCCCTTGCAATCACACCACGGACCACTAGGGGTCCGCGGACCCCCAGTTGAGAAACACTGCTTTACACAAGTTAAAATGGAAATAAAAGCAAAACACCAGAGACACATATAAAACACACAACATTAACCACACATTAACAGCAGTTCTGAAAAGGTGAGTTTTGACTTACGGCTTGAATGTGGACGGATCGGTGCAGTCTGTGATATGCTTTGGCAGAGCTCCAGATGGAGGGGTAGCTATGGAGAAGGCTCTGTGGCCCCAGGTCCGGTGCTTGGCCCTGTGTGATGGAGACAGCAGGTTGGCATCGGAGGAGCGAAGGCTGCGGGAAGGAGTATGATAGTGGAGCAGGTCAGTGAGTTGGGGGGGGGGGGCTGGTTATGGAGGGGGTTAGGGAGGTCACTTATTTGTCACTTACTTCTTGTAGTTCTTGTAGTTTTTGGGTGTGTGTTGCAGTGCTGTGAGCTGGCAGAAACCATGTTTCGTTTCATTTCATGGGTGCGAGTGCATGAAATGAAATGACAAATAAAGTGTTTTTGATTCTGATTCTGATTCTGATAATGGCATATCACAATAGGATGATATGGAGGTGTAACACGAGATCTCAGTCCATCCTAGACCATATAGGCCACTTCAGAGGGCCTGGGCCACGTCGTCGCCAAAATGGATCCCAAATGTGAAAAAAACTTGAATGGCTTGTCTTTGAGCCAGAAGCTTACAGCTTCTAAAGGGATGAGTTCCATAACACCGAGTCCAATGTGGAACCGTAGGGAGTCCAAATCCACTGAAGAAGGACACATCTCCTTGCACTGAGAAGAAGCCCCTTGAGCAGCTTCAGCGAGGAAGGGCTAAGCTGAATGGATTCCCAGAATGTAAAGAAAAGTTTCAAGGGATTTTTTTTCTTGAATATAGTATCAATTTCTTTATATACTTTGACCCAGAAGTCATTAATAAAGGGGCACTCAAAAATACAGTGGAAATATGAACCTTCAGTGATTTTGCATTTATTACAGTGTTTTGAAAGTGAAGCTGTGTATGACCCTAACTTGCAACTCCCTGGCTTTGTTGGTGAATAAGCTTCCGGGAGAGCTTGACCAGACACTGTCCCACTCATCATCTGATATAGCCTTTCCAAGGTCTACTTCCCAGAGAGACCTGACACGAGCTGTGCAATCATTGTTTGGGATGGACAGGGCCCTATAAAACCCTGGGACACGTTTTCGGGTGTCAGAATTTTGAATAGCCTTCTCCACAGCTGAAAGAGAGAAACCATTAGAGGGTAACTTGATGGCCGAGGTGATGAAACTGCGTATTTGCAAATATTTAAAAAAGGCGTCCTGAGGAAGATCGTACTTCTCTTTGGGCTGGTCAAAAGACATCATAGTGCCATCCATCATCAAGTCGCCCACAGTCTTTATGCCTTTGTCAGACCCCAGAGAGAACGCTTGGTCTACCAGACCAGGGGGAAATTCTGGGTTTAAGTGGACAGACGTAAGGGGGGAGAGATACAGCCTTCTTGGTTTTCTAATTTTCTTGTCAGTCTCCAAACTTTTAGAGTGTTCAGTAGGATAAAGTTGCCCTTAATATGAGGACTAACCCATTCCTTAGAGGCATATAAAATGTTCCGGAGAAGAATAGGGGCCACTGGGGAAGCATCCACAGCAAGCCAGGTAGATTTAGGGTCGTCTCTAAACACATAACTACAGAGTTTAATGTCCGGCGCCGCCAAACCGCCTTCCTCAAAAGGACGTTGAAGTGTGGTAACTTTCAACTTAGCCCAATTTATTTCTCCAGAGAAAAGTAAGTAAAAGCGCTGTTTACTGCTGAAAGGGATCCCCTTGTCAAAAGAGCCGGGATGAAAAGGGTACAACAACCGAGGAAGTATACTGATTTTACAAAGGTTCACTCTTCCCAGGAGAGACAGTTGCAAGGTTGTCCAGCGGGCCAGGTCTTCTCTAATCTTGCGTATTAGGGGTACACAATTCGTTTGGTACAGGCCAGAGAGGGAGGGGGGAATGTGTATACCTGAGTAGACAAAACCTGATGGGGACCAATGGAAAGGGGCAGAGTAGGATGGGGACCAGGATATATTAGGAGTCAGGGGCCTTGCCTCAGACTTGGAGTAATTAATCTTGTAACCTGAGAATTGGCCAAAGGATCTAATTAACTCGACGGCGCTCGCAGTAGAGACCTCAGGGTTGCTTAGATAGAGTAGGATGTCGTCCACGTATAGCGAAATTTTGTGCTGCACGTGACCCACTTCTATGCCAGTCACTAATGGGTCCTTCCTATGGCTTCTGTCAAGGGCTGCATGGCGAGGGTGAACAGAATGGGCGAGACCGGTCAACCCTGTCTGGAACCGCAACCCCCTGAGAACACAGGAGAGTGGGTGACTGATTGACCGCGCTGTCAGGGACAGTCTTGGGAAGGGATGAATATTCTTGGTGTGAAGCAGCGGCACTGGGACTGGGAGTGACCAACCTGCCCGAACGCCAGGTAGGACGGTACAGGGAGAGCCGTGCAGGAGGACCCGCGGTGGCAGCAGGAGGTGGGTCGGCAAGTAGTCCCAGCTGGGATAGGGACCGATTCCACGTGGGAAGGAGCAACGTAAGTCACGGGGCGTCGACAGGGTGAACCGTGGCATCGACCGATAGCATAGTAACATGACTTGAGAGGTTTATGGGCGAAGGCAAGGCAGCTCAGGGTCTTTCCGTCTTGTCACGTCTAACTACCACCTCCGACAAGGTAGTGTAAACTACTAATAAGACACGTTAGTCCCTAGCTAACGGACCTGACCCTTTAGCCGAGCGAATGGTGATGTCGCCTTGTGGTGCAGCCCGTATCGAATCCGGTGCGGGATTCGATACGGATTGTACTGCACCACAAGGCGACATCACCATTCGCTCGGCTAAAGGGTCAGGTCCGTTAGCTAGGGGTCTGACCCTAAGGCGTCTGACCCTTTAGTCGAGCGGTTAGCGATGCCTCCTGCGGTGCGGGCGGTACGAGTTCGCTTCCCGGCCGCGGCAGTTCCTGTGGTTGCGTTGTCCCCCCGAATTCGCTACAATACTATATTCTTCATAAACAAACTGAAGATGTACGTGAGTGTCCGGTTCTCAGAGCGGAGATAGAACATGGGGGTTTAAAGTTTCAACGTTTGCTCGACTGGTCTGTGTCGAAGCGTGTCCTCTGGTCCGTGAGTCGTTGGTTCCTGGTTTAGGATTGCCCCCCATTCTGTTTGATACGGAATTGCTCTTTAACGAAGAGCAACGTGTTGCGTTGCTTTTTGAGTCCAACGCTGTGTGTTCTTTACTTACTTGACTGAAGCCAGAACAGAACAACTAGGAGCCGCAATGACGCCAGTTTCCTCCATAAGCCATGGCTAGAGAATACTGCAGCGAATTCGGAGGGCAGTCTGGGAGACCATCGCCACAGTCCGCGAACCCGTGTCTCCCACGCTGCAAGCGACAACGTTAACCAGTCGACTAAAGGGTCCGACCCGTTAGTAAAAGACTAACGTGTCTACTTATCCATGCACGTTGCAATACTATACATACTACACATGTTGTAGCCAACAAATTAAAGATGGTAAGCGAGCTACCCTCTGACTTCTTGGGTCACGTCTAAGTGCCAAATTAGCCCAGGGCTAAGACTGGCGTGGAATGATTTATTTAGTTAAAATAAAAAAAGTGACTAATTGGAACAATGTATTATAACGTGCATGGATAAGAAGACACGCTGGCCGCTGGTTGGCGGGTCTGACCCTTTAGTCTAGCAGTTAGCGATGTCTCCTGTGGTGCGGGCGACACGGGTTCGCTTCCCGGCCGCGGCAGTTCCTGTGGTTGCGTTGTCCCCCTAATTCGCTACATTGGTGTCAGAAGTGGGATGGTGAGACCGTAAGGCCATCGGAAGCGCATGCGCCCTGAGGCGTGAAGGAGCTGATAAGCTTAAGCGCGGGGACGCGCTTCCCGAAGGAGGGGGGTAGTGTAACGTGCATGAATAAGAAGAGCCGCTGGCTCGCGGGTGTGACCCTTTAGTCGAGCAGTTAGCGATGTCTCCTGCGGTGCGGGCGACACGGGTTCGCTTCCCGGCCGCGGCAGTTCCTGTGGTTGTGTTGTC